>NC_056737.1:901246982-901251982 GCF_019279795.1 Protopterus annectens
TATTTTCAACCTCACCTGCCGTGCTTCTATTTGGTTCCCCAACAATAACATCGACCTGACCATTAACTGCCAACTCATTCAGGGGTGATTCCATTGTTACTTCCATGGTTTTATTCAGTAAGGGCTTGAACCAACCACTAACTCTTTTTTCATAGACTTCATTTATCATAACATCTATTAGCGTCAGGGGGTAGCATCTCTTCAAAAACATATTTTTAAGAGTCTCAAATTCAGACATGAACTCAGAGTCTAGTGTGGTCATCTTAGCAGCCTGTACAAGCTGACCTTTCATTGTCACATTTTTTCTGGTGAAATTGGTGGGAGCTATTAAAGTGTAATAGTGTATTGGAGAATGTGGATTTTCTGAATATCTTAGATGCATATCTCCCATTTATAAGACCCTTTGATAATTCAACATCTAGGTAGGAGATAGTGTCAACCCTAAATTCAAATGTAAATGTAAGGAATGATGTAAATCCAGAAATAGTATTGAGAAAGTTTTCCGCATCACCTAAGTCACCCTGAAAAATGATGAATATGTCATCCAAAAATCTAGTGTACCAGAAAACATTGTCTGTATATAAGAAATTCTTAAATAAGAATTCTCCCTCCCAGTACACCATTACACAATTAGCAAAACTACCCCAACAGGGGGAGCCCATAGCAACACCAGTTTGTTGCAAAAAATATTCACCATTAAAAATCTGCATGTTGTTATGTAAAACAATTTCCAACAAATATTCTATAAGATCTACTTCGGATGGAAGGGCCCCTTTTAAGGAGAGAAACTCTTTGACCCAACTGACGCCAAGGTCATAGGAGATCACTGTATAAAGATCCTTGACATCAATGATCAGGAAGTTGTAATTGCCCTGAAAGTGTAAACTGTTTAAAGATTTTAAGAAATCCCATGAATCCCTACAAATTTGGGAATCACTACCCAGGAATTTCATAAGTTTCTGATCCACAAGCTTAGCACATCCATACGTTATACAGTTCCTACCATCCACTATGGGTCGGAATGTGGGATTTTGCAAGTCTTTGTGGATCTTGGGAAGCCCAAATATTACTGGTGTAAGGGGGGTCAAGATGTTAAGATAATTCAAGGTACCCATGTCAATACGATTGTCTATAAAAAGGTCATTGATTAGAGACCTAATCCTCTGACAGGCACCACTGAATTAATTTAAGGAAAATTTTAAATAGGTGTCAGCATGTAACATCTCAAGCATTTTATTCCTGTAATCAAACTCATTCATAAAAATAAGACCTCCACCTTTGTCAGGTTTTAGAATTCGAATATTTTGTGTTTTCAATACATCTAAAACATTCCCTTCACAATCAGATATATTAGGTACATATGTTCTTAATGGTCATTTACATAATAAACTTATGATGTCTAATTCACAAAGTTTCTCAAACAATAGTACTGTAGTGTTGAAGGGTGGATTATAAACACTAGAAACATGTAAATCGTCATTAATATATGTATTTTGACCAAAAAGAAATGTAAGATTTAGCTTATGTGTAAATATTTTTAAGTCCAGCAATGTCTTTGCCAAATCCGCCCTTTTACTGGGCACAAATGAGAGTCCCTTTGCTAGCAGCAGATCAATGAGTTCATGACGAGGGTCAAATTCCGTATAATTATATATACGAAATTGCCACTAGAGTTTAAATGTATCCGGAGGCGTTTACAGTCATTTGTAATAAGACCATTGTAGTTAAAATGTTCTGTCTCTGACATTTGTTGTTCCTCTTCTGCTTCTGTGTATTCCATGATCCTCAGTTCGACTGTCTGCCATTCACTTTCACGGCCATCTGAAAATCCTGATTATGTGAACTGTTGGAATTCTCCTGCCATTGCTGAAGGTATTCACTACATCTGATAGGTCAATTTATGTCATCTGAATCAATTTCCTGAGTAACAGGGATGTTTTGATTATTATTAATGGCCTCAGGCGTGTCATTATGGTAATTCGCTGTAGGTTGCCTTATCACGTTAGTTGGAGCCTCATGAATATTTAATGTGGGTGGAGCAGGGTAGGCAATATCATTTTGATAGTCTTTCCGATTGCATTCTAATTTCTTTACTTTAATGGATTTAAGCTTGATAAGTGAGCCCTCTATGCTCTTAAAACTATGACTGAAGTCGTATTTATAGCGGCAAACTTCATCTTCTTCAATACAGCTTTCTAAACACAATAATTCATCCTTTAGTGTCGCCATTGTAGCATTGTAATTGTTTATTAATAAAAGCAGAAATTCACAGCCTTGGTTATCAAAAAGCTGTGTGAGGTCTTTAAAGAAAGGGGAATTGTGAACAAGCCCAGATGGATAATGCCACTGCCGCAAACCTTTAGGGATCTGGTGTCTGCTGATACATTCCTGTAGATAAGAAACTTCTAGTTGCAGTTTTTAAATTTACAAAGTTTGGAATCAAAAAGTTTCAAGTTATTCACAATGTCTGTTCCTGTTTGAGCATTTAAGGTATGAGTGCTTGCAGTTAAGGGATCAGTTATTAAATCCACAGGTTTGTTAAGGCACTCAAGTAAGGAAGGTAACATACCTTGTGTTGTAGGGCGGTTAAAGCCATTTGCAGGAGAAATATGTGAATGACCAGCCACCGGCTGGTACTGGGATACATGTAGGGATGACAGCGGTGCATCATCCATTACCTCTGCCAACTCACTAGTGCCATGCCTTGCTGGGGAATAGTCATACCAGCCTGTGCATTCGGCAGTTGAGTATTCAGTCTTTTGGTTAAATCATCCACTTGTTTAGCCAAACGTTGAATCATAGATGTCAAATTTAGAACAGCATTCACTTCAGTAGCGGAGTTTGAATTTATAACAGCATTCGCTTCAGTAATGTTCTCCAGTGAGAAAGACAGCTGAGGAGTAAGAGGTGAACCACTTGCCATAATACCAACTAAAAAACACAACAGATTGTATAACTACTCAAAAAAGACTCAAGGCAAAGTTCATCAAAGGTACATCCACAGTTTATCCATAAAAAGTCAATGAAGAATCAAGACAGGTTTATACAATCAAGGTAAGCGTTTTTAAGTGCAGCAATGTCTTTGCCAAATCCACCCTTTTACTGGGCACAAATGAGAGTTCCTTTGCTAGCAAATCAATGAGATCATGAGGAGGGTCAAATTCTGTATAATTATATGTATGAAAATCGCCACTAGAGTTTAAAGCCTTCGATACAATACCCCACTCGGGCATTATAGATAAGCTCACTAGCTTAAATATAAACCCCTATGTCACTAGATGGGTTGCAAACTGGCTCAAGGACAGAACCTACATGGTTAGAATTGCTGGAGCCATGTCAGACTCCAAATCAGTTACAAGTGGCGTCCCACAGGGCTCAGTCCTGGGACCTCTCTTGTACAGTATATATTTCTCGGAGGTACAGGCCAACACGGAAGGACTGTGGCTGACTAAGTTCGCAGATGACTACAAACTGGGTGCCATAATCGACTCTCCAGCCGACACAAGCATCCTCCAAAAGGGCCTCATAGAAACAGACAACTGGTGCCAGAACCATGGCCTCAAGCTAAATGCCAAAAAGTGTATAGTCATCCCCTTTGGCAAAAACAAAGTGCCCACAAATTACCACATAGGTGGTAATCCATTAAGTACAGAAGAAGTAATTAGGGACCTGGGGACCCAAGTTGATAGCAATCTCTCATTTGACAACCACGTGGCCAAAGTGGTTAGAAAAACATTTTATATAGCCCACCTAATCATGAAGGGATTCACATCTAGATCAGGGGAGGTCATCGTGCCTCTTTACTCATCCCTCATCAGGCCCATAATTGAGTACAATGCCCCTTTTGGGGTGTACATTTCCAGACACCTGCAGCAACTGGAAAGACGCCAAAAGTACCTCACCAAGAGGATCATAGGGCTCAAACAGATGCCATATGCTGCCCGGTTAAAGAAACTCCAGCTCTACTCAGTGGCATATCGCCTGTTCAGAGGCGATCTGTGCCTGACATATAAAGCCATGTCCAACCCGTAATTAATGGACATGCTGCACCTCAGAAAATCCAAATACCATCGAGCTACGTGCTCGAGAGACTTGAACCTCAGCACTGAAATAAATAGGACATGCTGGAGGGACAGATTCATAACCCAGAGGCTCCCTTCACTCTGGAATAAAATCCCAGTCCAGGTTAGGCAGAGTCCCTCATTGACTCTCTTCAAGAGGAATCTTGATGAGTGGATGGTAGATCATAGGTTTACCCCGGGTATCACTTCTGTGTCACTGTCAGACAGAGGCACAGCATACTAACCTCGAAAAAGGGCATAGCAAAATTAATTTAAAATGGGTGGCGAAAGCCAAACACACTCTGGCTAGGCTTATAAATGCCCTAGGGCAGATAGCCTAGTATGAACCTATGAACCTATAAATGTATCCATAGGCATTCACATTGTGTTTAGTACATGTATTTGTAATTTTAAAATATATATGATAAGTTGTGAAATTTAATTTTACCTGTTGTAATAGTAATGTATATGAAGTGTTAATAGGGAGAATATTCTTTAAATTGCTATTAGGGGAAGTAATGTCATTTTGTTTGAATTATTTATACTGGCTTTTCATGGTTTGTAATTGTCTGATGAAGTTCTTTCATTTGTTTGGACAAAAGTGCTTACCTTGATTGTGTAAACCTGTCTTGATTCTTTGTTGATTTTTTGTGGATAAGCTGTGGATGTACCTTTGATGAACCTTGCCTTGAGTCTTTTTTGAGTAGTTATACAATTTGTTGTGTTTTTTAAAATTGCTGAAAGAAAAATTGTACGTTATTTCTGTTTTTGTCTTAGTTTTGATATTTTGGGATTTAGTGTTGTTGCATTTCAGGGTTTTGAGACTTCACTGTTTTAATCTCAATGTTTTGAGGTTCTGTATTATGACAATTTGGGTATTCAAAGTAAATCTGTATATATATATATATATATATATATATATATATATATATATATATA
>NC_056737.1:901254482-901281913 GCF_019279795.1 Protopterus annectens
TAATTGTATGTTGATACAGAACATTTGAAATATGTTTGGTACGAATGACACTAAGGTGTTCTAAGATACGAACAAGCATAGACCTGGAGGCTACCCAACATAAAAAGCAGCACAAGAACAGGTCACTAAATATACCAACCAATCTGACCCACAGTTTGCAAAAAATTTTATATCATATGCCTTACTTGTATTCTTACTAGAGAACTGCTTAATGTTTAACATATGCTTACATAATGAACAATGCCCACATGGGTATGACCCACACACCTTGTCACCAGTTAACATACCTTCATAGCCGGCCTTAGGCATAGGCCAACTAGGTGGCTGCCTAGGGTGCCACTCTAGCAGGGGCTCTTTTCCAGTATTTATTTGGTGTAAGTACACCAGGATGGGGGCACCGGGTGGTGTGAGGGGGGTGCCTTGGAGCCCTTTTGCCTAAGGCACCAGTTGAACTAAGGCCGCTCCTGCATACCTTCTTGTTCAGAATTTCTATCCGTGTTACCCAATTTGTAATGATTGAAATAATATCCTAACGTTTGTCCCCTTCTATATGAAAGTTGACATTTTGAGGATAATAGGCCTGACAACTCCTCATTGGCTAACAAGCTATTCCAAATTTTGTTAATTACATCCCTGATGATATTGATGTTCCTACCAAATGTAGTGACAAACCTAACAGTGTTATCGTCCTCATGTTTTTTATCATGATATCTTAACATTTCGGACCTATTTTGACCTGCTACCCATCTCTTAGCTGACCTGATATAGCATGATTGATACCCCCTGACCAAAAACCTTTCTGTAAGATCATCCTCAAATTGTTGATAGACATCTGGAGAAGAATAAATTCTCTTCACCCTCAAACATTGAGACTTAGGTATATTTTCTATAATGTGACAGGGACGTAGACTTGCAGAAAATAACAAATTATTATATTGTGGATACTTACGATGAATCCTGGATGCCAACATATTGTCATCATTTCTTGTCACTGTCACATCCAAAAAATTAATCTGCTGTGTATCCATGTTCAGAGTAAATTCTGTCCCCCACTTATTTTCATTCAAATACTGAACATACTCTAACAAATATTCTTTCCTGCCATGCCATACTAGCCAACAATCATCAAAAAATCTTCTCCAGATGTCCATCTCAGACAAATAAACATTATGTGAACTGTCATATATTAACAGATTCTGTAAGTAGCCCATGAACAAATCAGCATATATGGGGGCAAAAGATGCCCCCATTGCTGTTCCCTGAACTTGCCAATAGCAATCTCCTGGAAAAATATAACATTTTTATTAAGAACATGTTCCACCGTCCATAATAGTAAGGTGTTAAACCCTGGAGGGTATATATCCGCTTTCTCTAATCAATACCTAACAGCTTCCAATCCAGCCCAATGTAGAATGCTGGTATATAGTACTGTCACATCTGTCACTGTCATTTTATTGGCCGGTATAAAGGACATACCTTTACTCAGTAGCTTGTCTTCAATTTCTTTGAGCACCCTCCATGAATTATTCCATACTATGTATGTCCTTTATACCGGCTATGTACTAGGTATGTCGTTTATACCGGCTAATAAAATGACAGTGACTGCTAACATTTTGGAATTGAAAGCCTTTACATGGAATGTAATGCTGAAAATGCAGTTTGGCAGTACTGTTAATGATCAGTCTGGTGTGAATGTTTTCAAGAAACCGAGTGGATTTATTACCACCAACAGTGCAGTTCTTGATGCTTTTGAGAGGGTGTGTATCAGAGAAATTTACAATTTGTATGATTGTGATGTTAGAGGTAAATATTTTAACAATTTAAGTAAAGAAGAAAGAATAGCTCTAGAGTGCCTGCGCAATGACACTTCTATTTCCATGAGACCGGTGGATAAAGGTGGATCACTGGTGGTGATTGACTATTCCAGTTATAGGGACTCCATGCTCACCATGCTGAATGATACAAAGTTTTATTTCAAAGTGGACTTTCAGCAGGTGCAGAGGTGTAATGATTCTATATACAATACTCTGTTTGAATGTTTACAATGTAATGTTATTAATATTGATTTGTTTAATTATTTTATTGGTAAGTATCCTGTGATACCTGTAATACAGGGCCTCCCCAAAATTCATAAAACCCCCCTGGAACCACCAATGAGACCTATTGTGTCGGGGAGAGGTTGGTCCATGGAAACTCTATCAATATAAGTTGAGCGACATCTGAAACCTGTATTGAGGAGGAATCCTACTATTTTATTGGATACAGAACATTTCTTGAGGGATCTGTATTCGTTTATTAGCATGCATGTGAATGCTGACAGGTTGATGCTTATTACAATGGATGTACAATCCCTGTTTACTGCTATCCCCAATCAGGTGGGGGTTGAATACTTTAGGGATTACATATTGGAAGATGGGTTATAAAACGGATGATGTGTTGATCTTTTGTCTCTCCTTATGGAGCTCACTCTAGAAAATAATTTGTTTTTGTTTGAAAGTACCCTTTACAAGCAATTGGATGGCATAGCCATGGGCACTTCCTGTGCCAGTGGCTATGCCAACATTGTTATGGCCCACTGGGAGAAGGAACATCTGATGGGAGAATATAGTAAGTTCTTGAAGTTTTACAGGAGGTTTGTAGATGACCTCTTTATTTTATGGGATGGGGATGAATCCACTTTTGCCCCCTTTTTTTCATATCTGAATAGATGTACCAGCTTTTTGAGGTTCACCATGAAGAGCTCTTTCAGCACAATCGATTTTTTTGGATGTTAAGGTTATACAAAGGGTTGATGGACAGTTCGAGACAGAGATACATAGAAAGGAATGTCATAAACGTAGTTACTTGCATAGAACGAGTATGCATCCCCAGCACATTTCCAAGAATATTGTGGGGGACAAGGGTTGAGAACATCAAGGTTGACAGCAAATCAAGTTAAATTGGAAGGAGAATTGGGTGAATTGAGAATGAGATTTTTGCAGAGGGGTTATGCTGGTAATGATCTTCAGGATACCCTCAGAAGGCTAGTGGAGTGTAGGAACACTAAGGGGATGCCCTACCTCTCTGATGGTGAATGGCCATCACAAATAGTAGGGAGCACAAGTGAACCTATGAGAATGTCAGTAGCTTACTCTAGCAATATTAACATTTTATAAGACATCTTCCATAGGAATTGGAATATCCTGTGTGCTGATGACGCGATTAAAGAATTAGTGGGTGATACTCTAAAGTTCATTTTTAAAAACAAAAAGAATCTGAAAAGGATTTTATGAGGACCCAGGTTGCAACAAGGGTAGCACAGGTTTATGCCACTGGGGGAGAAGGTGGTACTATACTCTGTTAAGTCTGCAATTTTTGTATGTATGTAGACTCTGGTGGAGAGTTTAAACACCCTGACATGGACAGAGTTTTTAAGTTTAAACTGTCTGCGAACTGCAATAGTACAAATATTGCGTATTTGGCTCATTGTGTGGTCTGTGCATCATTCTATGTAAGGATGACAACCAGGAGGTTAAGGGACTGCATGCAGGAGTACATCTATGATATAGGGAGGAAGGCAGAGACAAATGCCTTAGCCAGGCATGTAGGAACCCATGGGGATAAACATAGGTTTACCTTTATGGTGATTGATAGAGTCATGGACAACCTCAGGGCAGGAGATGTGAAATTAAAAGTTGAGACGAAAGAACTTGAATGGATTGTGAGACTCAGAGCTAGTTTGGGGAAGGGCCTCAATGACAAAATGAATATTAAGCCCATTCTCTTAGGGAGAGACCTGTTAAAGTGATATTTTAATGTATAACATTTTAATGTGCAATGTTGCATTATGATTGATACATGGTTTTGTTACTTAATTTTTTAATGAGTTTTTTTTATATGGTGTATTTGAATATAAAATAACGTGTGATTTTAAATGAAGGTGGGGTTTTAATCAATGAGCATGGGATGGTATACAAAGGAATTTTTTGTTTCATTTCATTGTCTGATGAAGTGGCTCAGTCCACGAAAGCGCTCACCTTTTGTTGTCTGCTGTGGATTAAATTGTTTTAATTTATATATAGCCATGGCCTGTTGCTTCCTTTGTTTTTATGTTATTAGAAATTGGAATATAGTGTTAGGCAATGAGGATTTGTCAGGCCTACTATCCTCAAAATATCAATTTTCATACAGAAGGGGACGAACGTTAGGATCCTATTTCAATCATTACACATAGGATAACAGGGACAGAAATTTTGAACAACAAGGTATGTTAACTGGTGACAAGGTGTGTGGGTCATACCCATGTGGGCATTGTTCATTATGTAAGCATATGTTAAACATTAAGCAGTTCTCTAGTAAGAATACAAGTAAGGTGTATGATATGAATTTTTTTGCAAACTGTGGGTCAGATTGGTTGGTATATTTAGTGACCTGTTCTTGTGCTGCTTTTTATGTTGGGTAGCCTCCAGGTCTATGCGTGTTCATATCTTAGAACACCTTAGTGACATTCGTACCAAACATATTTCAAATGCTCTGTCTAAACATGCACTTAAACATAATAATGCCAAGTTCCACTTTAGGGTTATTGATAAAGTTTGGGGGGACAGGAAAAACAAATTGGGATGGCATGCAATATTGAATAAGAAGGAAAGGGGATGGATCATTAAACTTGGGCCTTTATTCTTTCCAGGGCTTAATGACCATATGTAGTTTATGTATGTGATTATAGCTCTGACAAATGGAGCTGCAGCTGCTTTAAATGTTGATTTTCAATTATGTAATGAAGATTGATTATGGTATAAATATTGGTGATATGTGCTTGTGTATTTATCACTGAAGAAGGCAAGGTTGCTGAAACTGGTCTGATTTTTATGGTGTTGCCATATTAAAAAGAAGTATGAATACACCTATATGTTTTGGGCTTTGTTTTTTGAGAAATATTTAGGAGTTTTGGGCCTATGCATCAGCCTTTATGTGTGGGGTGTGTCTTTGAAATTCAATATGAAACCAAACCAGATACTCCTTACTACTGGCATAGTCAATTGACATTGTAATAACACACAAACAGCCAAAACCAAGAAAATAGCTAAAAAAGCAGTAAACGGACTTCACAAGGCACAAAATCGTCACTTCTTCAGCAGTAAATCAAAGCACATAGCATCTGCCAAGAAAACTGTATTGATCAGTCAGCTCAGCCCCTATACCAGCGTCTTTCCAACTCCTCGAATGTCAGCTGACATTGTATACAATTTATTTCCAGCTTATTCATTTGTCCTTCACTCTTTGTTTCTTATATTGTGCCTGCTAAGAGAAATATTACTTTGGACTACTTACATGTTGATATGTTGATATCATTTAGAGTTAGCTTGAGTTTGGCACACATGTTGACTTTATACTAAAGCACCTTACACAATGATAACCTGCTTTACTGAACAACTGACTCTCTTATTGTGACTGCTACTATATCTATGGTTGGATACATTCTTGTTCCTATCCTTAACAAAGGGCAACAATATTTGGCTCTGGCCAATAAAACACTCCTGCCATGTATGTTGACAACAGAGCCTTATTACTTAATGGTTTTCACAGAGGTTACTCAAATTATTTATCCCCAGAGTTATTTATTCTATACGCACCCCAGATTTTGCCGACCAATGCCTTCTCTTTGCTGAGATTTAACAATTATGTTTTTGTTGATGCAATAAGTGCTTGTAGCATTCGTTATTTTGTATAAGACTAGTTCTTGACTAATTGGGCTTTACATACAAGAGGTTTTATTTAGCACTCATATGAAATACATCTTTCAAATTTACCCTGAAGTATCATTAAAAACGTCATTTTACTTTCAAGTATATAACATGTTGTGGCCATACCTTGCCAGAAATAAGCAAAATCCTTTCTATCAGTGCTGTCTGAGATTCTTGAACCATGATTAACCAATTAACACCGATTGTCTTATTTAGCATTTTTCTTTATTTTATTATAAAAGTTTAAAGTCCTATATGGTGATTGATCTTTTGCTGTATTTACTAAATGCAGTTATTTTATTATTTATTCTTTGCATATAATTTGGTTTCATTCCCATTCATCATTCAACACGGAACTTACTTTACTGTTACTTTGATAGAAGTATATTTAATGCAGTTATTTTTTTCACATTATCTTCTTAGATTTCATAACTGCTAAAAAAGAGATTCTTTATCAGAATGATACTTTTTTAGTTGTATTTTTTCTTGCCAGTCAGATTGATTTGAGTCTTTATTGTTTTACATCTTCATAACCAGCTGTCGCTTTTATGATGTATGCCTTTTCTGTTTAATATTTTCTGGAAATTTTTAATGTGGAAAGAGTTGTTTGTTTAGTGTTCGTGGTTAGCAGACAAAGCCTAAGTGCTGATTTGCAAGTTAAATTAATTCTCTAAGAGACAATAACAAAAACAACACCAGGAACTGAGATGAATGGACCACACACTACTGTGAAAAACAAAGAAAGCAAAAACTGTGTGATGTCCGAAACATGGCCAAAGTCTAGAAACTTTTATTAAAACATGGTAAGCACTTTTGTGAGTTTAAACTCACTTCTTCAGACCATAAAAGAAACATCCAAAATACCAGCACATTTAAAAAATCATTATCCAATCAAAAAACACTTCCTCATTATGGCAGCCACCTCCTTAAAGGCTCCATTGATACAAAACTTTTAGAGCTTTTAGGTAAGAGGTTCATTACAGAGGACCTGTATAGATGTTGTACTGTTGAACATCCCATTATACCATGCATACAGAGTATCCCTACGATTCAGAAACACCTATGTATTCTAGCTTTACGGTCCATTGTTTTAGGAGCTGGGGTGAGTAATGGAACCCTTCTCTATTTTTACAGAAAAACAGGTACACCCAGCTTTAAATTATAATGAATGTATTTTACAGGATACCAGGAACTTTTTACAGGATATAGATGCCTTTTTTCTGAATGGGATGCTGTGAACAATTTTTATTTTGTGACTATGGATGCATGTTCACTATTTACCAAAATACCTAACATCCAAGGTGTTATTGCCCTAAGAGAGTATTTGTTGAAGTATAGTGACAATAATAATGTCAGCATTTATGTGATATGCACCTTTATGGAATTGGTATTAATAAATAATATGTTTGTTTTTAATAACAAATATTATCTGCAATTGGATGGCATAGCTATGGGCATTTCATGTGTCAATAGCTATCCCAACATTTTCATGGCAGTATGGGAAACCATGCATATATTGGTTAATGATAATTTCAAGGTATACATCCCTTTTTATTGTCGCTTTGTAGATGATGTGTTTTTTATTTGGACTGGGGGAGATTATGATTTTGATTGTTTCTGTAGTGATATACAGAATATTGATGTTTTTCTGAAATGTGATATTAAAAAGGATAATAGTACTATTGTTTTTTTAGATGTTAGGATTGTGAATGAAGGGATTGATATTACTATGGAAATATATAGGTAAACTCGCTATCATAATAAGTTGTTACATAGACGGAGTATGCACCCCCCATATGTATTCTCTAATATTGTTAAAGGACAAACCATGAAAGCTTTAAGGCTCAATGTTACCGAGAAAGTTTTTGAAAATGAATTGAATACAAATTTTATAAATGGGGGATACCACCCACAAGATGTTAAATTAATGTGTGATGTACAACAAAAAAGGGTTACCACCATCCTCCCATATTTTTCACGTAAGCAAGAATTACAAAATATAAAGAGATTTGAAACAGATAGGTTGAGATATTCCTTGTTTTATAGTAATGATAATAGGTATATTAAAAATATAATCAATAGACACTGGAGTATAGTGACCACAGATGAGAAAAGATATAGTAGGGCATTGACCCAGTTCTGGATATAAAAATAAAAAATCTGTAAAAAGATTATTATGTGGGTATAAGGACCATGGACATGTTAGAAATAGACTAGCAAGGGAAGCTGAATGTAAGTCACCATGTGCAACATGCAACTACTGTCAATATATCGATAGTTGTAGAGGCAAATTCATTCATCCAGTTATGCAGAGGGAGTTTGATTTTCATACGAATGCGAACTGCAATAGTGTTAATATTGTTTCTTTAGCCCAGTGCACTGTTTATCGCTTCTTTTATGTAGGAAAAACTAATAGACAGTTAAGAGACTGTATAAGTGAGCATATGTATAGCATCGGTACTCAAAATGCAACCAATGCTTTGGCTAAACATGTTATTTACGGTTTATATTATAAGATTGACAGTTGAAAACATCGAACAACATATGGTTGACACCATATGGTCGATGTCTTCAAATGTTGACCTTATAAAAAGACAAAAAAAAAAGAAAAAGAAAAAAGTACCATAACAGGTTTAAGCAGGGGTCAAGCCCTCCTACACCCCCCACATGGTGGGCTGTGCCCCCCACACCCCCTGCTACTTAAATATACCAATGCCGAGACAGCACTACATTGCAGTAAATGGAAATCTCCCCTTATGAAGATTTCCATTTACACGATTGAGATTCTGAGGGATCGATATTCTCGTGTTGACAATGTCAGATTCAACATTGTCGGCTTTCAAGAATATAATATAGACCCGTTAGTAATACCAATAATGAACATGGGTTTAAATTTATGGTTATTGAATGAGCGGGAGTAAGTGAACACCAAGGGATTTGCGTAATTATACTGAAGCAAATGAAACTAAGTGGAATATCAGGTTATGGGCAGATGGTGCTATGGGACTGAATGGATATGTACCTCTAAAACCTGTTTTAAAAAATAGACCTTTGCCGAAATTAAATATAGATTGTGTAGCTTTGATATTTCATGATATTTTCTTTTTAAAATGTCACATACCTTAGTGTAACATATATACATTTTATGATTATAAAGTTGGGAGTTTAGTTTTTAGAATTTTTATGATGCGTGTAGTAGTATTTATAGTAGACATTGCATCAATTATATGTTTCTGTGCTCTATATGTAATTTGTGTATTTTGGGGTCTAGGTCAATGATACCACATTATACATTTGTATATATTAGATTTGTATTTTTTGCATCAGATAGTTTTTTTTCATATTTTATATGATGCTCGTATATTCAAATGTATGGATGTCTCATGTTAATATGATGGTCCTTTAAGGAGGTAGCTGTCATAATGAGGAAGTGTTTTTTGATTGGATAATGAATTTTTAAATGTGCTAGTATTTTAGATGTTTCTTTTATGGTCTGAAGAAGTGAGTTTAAACTCGTGAAAGTGCTTACCAAGTTTTAATAAAAGCTATATGTTTCTAGATTACATACATTGCATAGTTTTTGCTTTCTTTGTAATTCTCTAAGAGGCTATTTATATAAAAACTGGCTCAATGTGATGCAGCAACCATTCAGTGTCTCAGAATATATCCTAAAAATGAAAAAGTCATGACATACAAAACTATGTCAAACCCAGAGCTGTTGGACATGCTCCACTTAAAGAAATCCCAGTCCCTCTGAGTTACATGCTCTAGGGACCTAAACCTTGTCACCATAATAAACAGAACATGCTGGAGGGATAGATTCCTGTCCCAGAGACTTCCCATACTCTAGAACAAACTACCTATCTATATCAAACAATGCTCATCATTAACACTCTTCAAGAAAAATCTTGATGATTGGATGGGAAATAGGAAATTCACCCCGGGGATCACTTCTGTGGCTCTGCTCGATAGGGACACAGGAAAATAATTTTCTTGGGTGGCAAAAGCCAGGGTACCTTTTGGCTAGGCTTATATAGGCCCTGAGGCCAATAGCCTAGTACCTACCTATGAACCTATGAACAGTGCAATGCAGTTTGGCACTTAACTCTAACAATACACTCACAAGCTTTAGGATAACAAATGCATTTACTGGATTATTCATAACGCTTTTAATAATCCAGTAGACGTTTTTATAGCTACAGCCAAAGATGCTGTCTGTCCTGAAGGAAGGAATACGTAAACATGTATGTACCAAGAATTTGCACTCAACTCATATTGCACTACAGCATAAAGATCTAGTGATAGAATTTTTATTTATTTATTTATGTTGAGTGTGTAAATCGGGTGGATTGCTGATGCCATTGGACCCAAAACTCAATAAATACATGCATTACATATAGAGAAATAGAAAGACAGATACGTGTTTTTATTTCTTGAGCTGTTTTTGAATTAATTGTAACAGTCAGTATCTTCTTTAGCTAGCGACTTTAAGCCTATATTAGTGATTCCAGTATATAGTTGCACTGCATTTTTGCTGTTTAAGTGATTTAACTGTTGGCATTAAGCACTGGTTTCATTCTTGTGTACTGAATGTATGTCAGGCTGGGTCAAGACTTGTCATTGCTTTGGGGCAGTTTCAGGCCAGTCAGCTCAGAGCTAGTGGTAGAATTGTTTTTCCCCCTATCCATACTGTTGTAGGTGTATTCTTAAACCCAGACTATCACTTTTTGCCTGCCCCTTATGATTATTTTACAACATAATTCCTTCCTTCTCTCAGTGTACTACTGTTGGCAATAAGCATATAAATACAATTTTGAAAAGTCTCTCCCCTTAAACTACTCAACAGGTTAAAAAGACCTTTGATAAAATTGCTTTACATTGATTTACTTATACTGCTTGTACTGATTTTAGTAACAAACTAGAGTTTTTTTTAACTATAGTTTACTGATTCTTGTTGGTGGCAGAAGAAGGTTTCCAGGCCAGTTGTTTTCTATTGAAATTTAAATAGTCAGTAGCAAGTCCACCCAAATATTATTCTAAAACCAAACTCCAAGCAGTTGTAGTTATCCCTGTTCCCAGGGTCATACTTGTCGGTAGCATGGAACAGCACTTCCCCACAACTTCTCTAGCCAGCCTGATTGAGATGGGCAGCCTGTGACAGTGTAAGAATGGTCTCATGCTGTCTGATGACCAGCTATTACTCAAACAGCATAACACACTGTGTGTAAGATATACATGTTTAATATGCTTGGAGGCAAAAATCTCACACACAGTAAACTTAGACACCAAAATCATCAGCAGTACGTCACTCATCACACCTTTCCAAATCCATCATAATACATGCAATCCATCATATGCTGAGGTTCTAAAGATTAACTGCCTAAACCTAAAAGACCTCTAAAGCACAACACAATCAAAAAGAACACTCTGCATATTAATCCAACATCCTCACATAGCTCAAGTAGTCCCAAAGTCACAGATGCTGAGTCTGTAAGGCAGCCATCAGCCCAACCATTCTTCTTGTAGGTGACTCCATTGTAAGACATACAGATGTGCCGCTTACCAGGCTGAGCAAGGAAAGGCTGACAGTTATTTGCCTGTCTGGTGCCAGGATCCATCACATCACATATACATTCAAGTCCTTGAAAAATAAGTACTAGTATAATTCTGTCATAGTTCATGCTGGTGTCAATAACTTGAGGTGCCTCCATGGATTATATAAAGAGAAACATGATGGAGCTGTCAGACTATGTGTCCAAGGCAGGTATGAGCGTAGCATTGAGCAGAATTCTACCTTCTCTAAGGATGCTGCTGTGATAGGAGATAAAAATAATTGACTTCAGTAACTGTCTTGAGTTTTTGGTGTCATTCAAATGGAGTCCAATATTTGCAAGCCTGGGAATATGTGATTGACAGACCATGCTCCTTCACCGGGGATGGCCTGCATCTATCCCCTCTAGGTTTTGATTACTGGCCAAGACATTGTCCACAAACACACTGCATTTTTTAGGCAATGCCATCCTGATAAACCTACCAACTTAATGAAACAAGCAAAGGAACATGTGAAGGTGTTACTGATCAATCCTAGAGGCCTGAACAATAAACTCAACTCCCAACAGGCTCTTCTCACCCTTGATGGCATCGACATCTGTCTAGTGATTGAGACATGGTTTAAAATAGCAGAGAGCACTCTGGCTGGGTAGGGCTATAATGCCTTTCACATGTTTAGACTAGCATCTGGGCAAGACAGGAATCAGAGACTATGACTAAGATGTGAATCAGTTTTTGGGGATTTGGGAACTTATGTGGACAGTGACCAAATTTTTGACCAACACATGTCTATTGTTGTAAGAAAGTTCTTCTATACTGCACTGCTTATACACAAAGGAATTGTGTTTAGATCTAGGGATGTCATTGTCCCCCATCACTCATATCTCATTGGGCCATGTATTGAATATAATGCCCCCTTTGGCATGTGTATGTCCAGACATACTCAACAACTGGAATGCCCATAGAGATGCCTTACTAAATGGATACAAGGCCTAAGCAACATGTCTTATATTGCCCCACTCAAAGCCCTGTCACTATTTTTGGTGTCCTACAGACTGCTAAGAAGTAATCCATGTCCGGTATGCAAGGCATTCTGCAACCCCATACTGATGGTTTTACTGCACATCAGCAAATCAGATAGTATCAGAGATACTCAGTATGTGAATCTAAACCTCTTCTACATCAACAGGAAGGTTTGGAGGGACAGGTATATCTCACAGAAGATACTGCTGCTTTAGAACAGACTCCCCATCAACATAAAACAAAGTTCATCCCTGTCCATATTCAAGTGCAACTTAGATCAATGTATGTGAAACAGAAAATGTACCCGATGCTTTATCCCATACATGGGTCCCCTCAAATTATCTATGATATGATCCCAGTTATTCTCAAGAGGGTTAACATATAATTGTCAAGCACAGGTTAGGTAAGGCTAATCTGTAACAGGTTGGCTTAGGTTATTTTGAGCATGAAAAGACGATCTGTCTAGACTTAAAATGACTTGCAAAAGCAGCTAGCCTAGTACTTAGCTGTGAATCTATGAACCTATAAGAGAATGACAAAATGCAATATATACATATATTACATGCAAAGTGAATATGATACTTGGTTTGAGGGTATAAAGGCAATAGGTAAATGACATTATATACAGAGTAACTGAAGAAAACGCAGTATGTACATGCATTAAACATATTGTGGCATCAGAGATGTTATAAAGAATAGTGATAGGCCAGTGAGTTCTCATATGAAACATCAACGAATAACACAGGAAGAGTTGTTTATTTATTACATTTGTTGACTGGGTATGTCCGATTGGGCCCGAGGCCCATTTTCAGTGGAGACACAGGGAGAAAAAAATCTCCACAGTAATACAAAATAACAAAATAAACACAGTAACGGTAAACATTAGTACAATAGAATAATATACTGCAAAAGAGACAGAACAATGCAATGTCCCGTTAAATATTTAAGACCCAGGGAGAAAAGTCTACACTATTACAACACAATCAAGTAGCAATAAAAAAAAATACTGTAACAGTAATTGTGCAGTTCCAGTGACAGCAACAGTCACGAGACAGTAGCTATAATACAATCAGTGGAACAATATAATTTGCAGTGTAGAATGAGTAAGACATTAGATAGTAAGTAGGTAAGGTTAGAAGGTAAGGTGAGAGAGGTAAAAAAGAGAAGATAAAACATTAGCCTGGGGAGTGGCAGGAGCACAACCAGTGTCTTCTCAGGTGTTCCTTTAGGAGTGATTTGAACTGGACATGTACTGTATTTTTTGTTATTGTGTATGGAAGGGTGTTCCAGTGTTTGGCTATTTTGTGTGAATAGAGGGAGTTGCCATGTTGGCTGTGGGGAGTAGAGTACTTTTAATAGGAGTTTGTTGGAAGATCTGAGGGATCTGCTATTAGTATTAGGTTGATCTAAACAGGAGATAGCAGGACAGTTGTTGGGATGGTAGATTTATTTATGGGCTAAGGATAGTTGATTGAGACATAAAAGGTTGGGGAGCTCAAGCTAATTTAATATTGAGAGAGCTGAGCAGGGGTGGGATCTGTGACGGAGATTAGTGGCAAATTTAGAAATCTTGTGGTAACATGATTCTAGATTGTTAAGGTCAGATTTACGAAGGTTAGTAAATATGAGAAAGCCTTAGAGAAGGGTAGATAAAAGGTGTGTGCGAGCAGTGTCAAGCATGGCATTTGGAGTAAGAAATGGTTTGGCCCTTTAAAGGGTAACCTAGTTTTAAGTGGACTTTTCTGATAGGTTGGGCAATATGTATGTCAAATCTAAGGTTGTCATCAATGATGACACCTAAACGTTTAGTGTGGTTAGTGGGGGTGATATTGGTACCATTTGCAGAGATGATTTTGGTTTTGTTAGGATTTAAAATGAGATGGTGTTGGGAGAGTTAGGATTCAATGTCCTAAAAAGAGGACTGCATTTTTAGTTGGAGTGCTTGAGGTGAGTGGGCTGAACAAATAAGGGTAGCATCATCTGGATACTGTACTATGGAGGCATGTTGGGCTGCTATACTGAGGTTGTTTATGAATATGATGAAGAGAAGTGGACCAAGGATGGACCATTGGGGTACATCTACAGTGGTGGGGTATAGGGTGGAAAGAGAGTTTTCCCACTTTGTAGCCTGTTGACGGTTGGAAAGATAGCTGTGGAACCAAGTTAGTGAGGCTAGACAAAGGCCATAGGAAGATTGTGTATTTAGTAGACACTGGTGGGATACAGTATCGAAGGCTTTAGACATGTCAAGGAATATAGAAGAGACATGCAGGCCTTGATTCATGAGGTGGTGAACGGTGTTAGTGAAGGTTAGGAGGGCAGTGCTGGTGCTGTGCTTAGGCCTGAAACCATACTGAGAGTTGGAAAGGAGGTGATTGCTAAGGAAGTAGTTTATGAGCTGGTTGTGGGTGCATTTTTCTAAGAGTTTGGGAAAGTATGGCTATGGAACGATAGTTGGTTAGATCTTTGGAGGGTCCACCTTTGTGGAGAGGTATAACATGAGATATTTTCCATATGAGTGGAACATATTGTTCTTTAATAGAGCAATTGATCAGAATTTAAATGGAGTATGCAATTGAAGGGGCAGCAAGTTTTAGAAATTCATTAGGGAGTTTGTCTGTAGCTGTATAGCATGGTTTGAGTTTGAACAAAAGAGTTTTTATGTACTTAGTTTGTATGGGTGAGAAGGAGAAAGGGCTGTGATTGTCTATGGCTGAAGTGGAGAAAGTGAGTGGTTGAGTTGGTTAGTTGTCTAGAAGGGAGGTAATGGTGTTGATAAAATGGGTGTTAAATTGTGTTGTGATAAGGACAGGGTCATTTGAGGTAGCAGGAGGGGGGATAGAGGTACGACCTGGATTTAGGAGTTGGTTGATGGAAAGCCAGAATTTTTGAGGGTTGTTTTGGTTGTTTTACTGAAAGGATAGAACGTATACTTGTTTGTCTCTTTTTATTATTTTTTTATTGAGTTTCTTGCTTGCTTGATTTAATAGAGATGGACAGACATATTAAGATCGATAAAAGAAATAAACCATAGAAAATTAATAAAACCCAAAACATGAGAAGTTTGATAAAACAAATGAACACTGCAAATAGGACTGCTCTTAGAGATTCTTGTGAAATAGCAGAAGCAAATAGGATATATAACTGTGCAGATAAATTAATAACAAATAAAGTATTTTAATTTCATGGCTGCAATCACCAACAACAGAAATCTATGAGCTCAGGAAAATCAAAGCTGTCAGTGATTGCATTTCTTTCCAATCTATTTTCAAAGAACTGATAGGACTAGATTATGTAATTTTATTACTTTATTTTTTTTTGAGCAACAAGACAGCTTTGGCACTTTTTTTTTCTTTCTCCTCCACAAACTGGCTCATCCTACAGACAAATGAGAGATGATGTTTGCCTGGAATAATGGCATCCGTGGGCCCTGTCTTGATGAACTTTAGCACATTCACAAAACAAACAGCATCAGCACTACTAGGTCAAAAAACTTAAATTTCGCTTGCAACATAAGTAGGGCATGTTGAAGAGAGAATTCCTATTCTCCGGAACGGGTTCCCTATCCATGTGAAGCACAGTTTCTTCTTAACCCGATGTAAGCACAAATTGGACCAATTGATACATAACTGGAAATTCACCTGTGGTCTGGCACCTATGTATCTAATGGACAGAGGCAGTCAGTAAATCACCCCCTATATAAATCCAATTTGTGGGTCACATTTGGTTTGCATGGTTAGGCTTATGAGGGCCTAGTAGTTGTTGGCCTAGTATACACCTATGAACCTATGAACTTCTGGTAAAATATAATGCTACATTAAACTCATTGCCAATAATAATAGACAATGAGACTCCTCCCAATGTGGCTATAACTTTTTTGAAAGTTGTGAATGGGTTTTGCTCTTCTTGATTAGAGCATGAGAAGTTACCTTCAATTATATCCACGTGTTCATCTTGACCTTCACCACTACCCTTCTCCCTTCCAAATGTGATGTGGAACTAGGGCCTAGGGCTGTACTAAAAAAGGACAATTACACCTTTAGAAGGCTTTTCATTGTAGGAACCCAAAAATCATGCTTTTCTATATGCCATCCTAGCTTAGCAGTCATTCTGGAAAGTTTTATTTCTTACAAAACACAGCAAAAACAAATTCCCAACAGGAACAAAAAACTTGGAAAAATAAAAAAAAATATCCCAACAATGACCTGGAACACACCAGCTTTATTGACAACAAAATGTTCCTTCGACTAAGATAACATTAGGTGAACCACCCTTAAGAAAGTGCTTAGTGCAAATCATTTCATCTAAAACAAATCAAAGAATCCATTTAACAGTGCATATAATACCTAGCCAAATTTAAACATATCCACTAGGTTCCAAAAACAACAACATTGGTTGAAAAGTTTAAGTGAACATATAAAAAATACTATAAAAATGTATTCCATGAATTAAAAACATTGTTATATAAAAAACATGTATATAAAAAGAAATAGCAGCAGACAATGCTGGTAAACATACCCAAGCTGAAAAACTATTAGCTTTTAACTTTTGAAGTTTGAAACAATACCAAACTGTGGTTTCAGACTTATTCAAAACACTATTACGTCCCCACAGTGTACCTGTTCCGGGTACAAAATAAACATTATACCCAGTATAGTAAGTGTGCTAAATAATGTTATTAGATCTCTGCTTTAACATGGGCATGAGGGAAATACCCTCATTAAGTCCTGATGGTCACGTGGCATTTAAACTCAATTGCCACCTTGCTTCTTTGCTTTCAACAAGAAGTCTGTCATTGCCACCCAGGTGGTACCGAACTGCAGCTCACTTTCACCTGTCACAAGTAATTGCACATTTCTCTATATGCTCTTAGAGATGATGTTTGGGAGTCTTTGGTGTTATGAACCCACCGTATACCAGCTTCTACATTAATCTATTTGCTGACTTATGATTTGGTCTGATAGTCCCTGTCAATTAGTTGACATGTCCAATGGTTCCGTGACATAAATAATGTCTCTTTTTTACAAATAGTTAACCATCCTACTAAGGGCCCTGATATATTTAATCTTGTTGTCATAAATATGGCCATTTCATTCAGACTTTCAGAAATGTCATCCTCCTTTTTTAGTTCTGACATAAATCTTTGACATTTTTATCCTTTAAAACTTTAAAAAAGGATAACAAATACACACAGTAAAATACAATTTCCCTTAAGTGCACACAGAGATCACAGTCAGCCTGGGGCTGGTTGCTCTCTTGCTCTCCAGGTCCCCAATAAGACTCCCCACTGGCACAGCTATAGGGTCCAGATCTCAGCCTAGCTGGCAACCTCCAGTACCCTCTCTTTCCCACCAGTGCATCATGTCCCTGCTGAGGTAGCTGACACACACCCACACTTTGAGATAAGTATTTATACAACTTCACAGACACTCCTGGGAAAGGCTGACACAGATTCTCCAGCTGTGCCCCTTTACCCAGACTATACAGTAGTAATTTCTGCCACCACCAACTAACAATTATCAGCTACCCAAAGGCCCTTAAAAGGGTGTCCACTTATTACTGTGCAATATTATTATCCGATTGGTAATGTGACTATTCAGTCTAAGGCTTATTAGAGTGGCTTATTACAATACTCTATAAATATGCAATGTACTCTAGAGCTTACTTTGTCTCTATACAAACCTGCCACAGGTAAAGGTTTTAAAAATATTTAAAAATAAATAATTAAAAACACAAGACAATACTACTACACCACAGAGATATCTAAGAATTCAGAGATCACACAGAAACTTAAAATAATACAGTAGGACAGGTCTGATGTCAAAGAAAAACACTTAATCTAACTTTCTAATCTTTAGCTATTCTTAAGAGAAAACACAGTGCTATAATCCTACTTACACACATAAAGAGCATAAGCAGTGCTGGGGTTGATGGTCCAAGACAAAATGCTTCAGTCTCTCACCGAACAATAGTTTTTAAACTCACTAACAGCTCTACTAAGGCCCTCCCAGATTACATCATTTTGACACTTAGGTTTTCCCAGTATACACATTACATCATTTTGACACTTAGGGAGTTCTCAGGCCACAAACTGCATTATTTAGCAATCTGACACCTGCTCAGGAAACTGCAACAATAAAAGATATTTCACACGTATACTCTAACAATTATTCCTTAAGTTAAGACAATAGAAAGAATGTGTTCAGCCAGCCGCTTCAGTACCACTTTTTAGATAATTGTAACTTCAAAGAACATTTGAAATGCTTGGCTTGGTTTTCCTTACAGCAGATGGCAATGTTGCAACAATCTTGACTTTAACATTTTACAGTGTTTCCTTTCAATTAAGAACAAAAGCCTGTATTTTACATTTATTTATACAACTGATAGAATTATGTATCAAATTCTATTTGACCAGGCTGGCAGCCTTTGCCCATCTTTTCCCAATCTTAACATATATAATAACAGAAAGAAATTACTTAAGACAAATAGTAAATCTCATCCTATCTACCTTAAGAAAAGACTTAAACAAATTGTTAAACAGCTTAAGGGGCCATTAGGAAACTGAAAGCTGAGTATAAATTTAAAGCAGCTTCTTACACAAAAATAACTGCATATCTTTCTTTAACTCTATAAGGAAGTTAAGAACTCAGAGGTAGTCCACAGTAACACTGTCCACTCAGACCTAAATGAAATAGATAATATGTTAATGATAAATTTGGTGCACATTTTACTCCACCCACAGTTACAGTTATTTCACAGATTCTACAATCTCTGCAAACCATTTAATTACTATGGAAGACGTTCTCTCAGCCCCCTCCACAGCTAAGAACATCTGATTCATAAACCCTGATAATATGCCAGATTGCCTGATTATCAGTTTCAAATATAGTTTTTCTGAACCCCTACTTAGCCTCTTTAATCTAAGCCTTTCCACTGGTATATCCCTGGAGCCTGGAAAATAGCCATTTAATGTCATTACACAAGGGTGGCCCATCCATGATACCCTTGGTACCTATAGACCTATTAGTTTCTCTAGCCTCATATGTAACGCTATATAACACATTATCTCAGATCTCATCAATCTGGACATTAAAGATCTCTTGGCCCTGGACTTTCTCATCAACTTGGCTTTCATAGTAAAAGGTCCTGCCTTTTTAACCTCATTAATTTCCTTGAAAAAGTTATCAAACAGTAGATGCTGGTTAAGTACCACATTCATTATATCTGGAACTGGACTATCCCTTTTACATTAATTTGCATGCAGGCAGTAATGACAGACTTACAAATCTGAATATATATGTAGGTTGTTCCATGGACATTTAGCTGGTTGTCTGACAGAGCTTCATTTGAAAGCAAAAAAGTTACAAGTGGTGCACTGGGAACAGTGTTGGCCTTTCTCCTACATGGCATCACTTTCTCCAGGCCTATGATCATGTAAGTGTGTAGATCAGTGCAGATTGGCTGTTGTTATTCAACCATCCACTGACTCACAACTGCTCCAACATGGCTTAGACCATGTTAACAATTGGTGCAAGGACAACGGTCTCAAATTAAATTAGAAAAAAATGTAGCATACTTAATTTTAGTAAACAACATATTTTCACATACTATATAGGTGACAAGTTGATACACTCCTCAAATCAGACACTTTTGTAAGGGATCTATAAATTCTTGTTGATAATTACTTATCTTTTGACCACCATATCTCTGCAGTAGCTTAATTGTAAAGTATTCTATTTAAAATGCATCTGTTTTGGATGCAAAGCAGTCTTAATTTCATTTTACTCATCTCATCACATAAATTATTGAGTATAATATACTTTTCTGCATGCATTTGTGTAAATATATCACTCAATTTGAGAGATCTCAGAATTTCATAACTAAAAAGATCAGTGGCATCAAAGTCTTAGTTAAAAGGATAAAGTGGCATCTGTCACTATGCGATCAGTCTCTTACAGATTTTCCACTGAGATTTGTGACTGACCTTTTGAGCCATTAATTATCTAACTCTCTTTGTCCTCCTATTCCTTTAGTACCTCAAACACCTGGCTAAAGGAACAAAACTATCAACAGATAAATTAGACACAATGGCATGACACACACACACACTCACACACACACTCACACACACACACACACACACACACACACACACACATATATATATATATATATATATATATATATATATATATATATATATATATATATATATACCAATGTATTTCTTACTTCTGGAACAAATTTCTACTATGTATCAGGCGAGTAATACCCAAATAAAACTTAGATAATTGAATAGATGGACAGTCTTAGATTCTTCACAGTCTATCTCCATAGCTCTCAACTGTCCAGATTTTTGTAGAATATACAGATTTTTGCCTCATGTTTTTGGCCGGTAATCATAAAAGTTATGTTTTTCAGAAAATAAATGAGGAATTAATTCACTAAATAATGAGAGACATTTGAGATTCAATAACACAAAGCCTTTTATTGTAGTAACTTTCTAAGTTTATAAGAGTGAAATTTAAAATCTGTCCCTATTTTTGGGTCTTTGCCCATCCATTATGTTTTGCTTTGTCCAGGTTTCTTGTTTAAAGAAGTTGAGAGGTATGTCTTGGTCCCCTTGCTGCTGGTGGGAATATTCAAATATGGGTGATTGTCTAGGCTCGCAAGGCCATGGGAACTCAATGCCTAGTACTTACCTATGAAGCTATGAACCTGTATGTGCATTTGTATCTGATATGTGCATTTCTATGCATGCTGTCTATCTTTCTGTCTATTTATCTATTCATATATCTATCATTTTTATAAACTTTGTTCTAGTAAGCACTAATATAAAGAACAGCACGTATATCATCTTCTTATGGTTGCCATGGGAGCGCCATGACTATTCTTTAAGTTCTTTGCGCTATCCACCATTCTATCCATTTAATCAAATAAAAGTACACTCAAATATATCTTGGTCTGATAGTCAGAAATCTGCTTGCTTATTCTAGTAAAGATTTTCTGAACAGTCAAAGTATATATGTATATAGATTCTTGTCCACTACCCTCAGTGTAGTACATGCATAATAATTACTACCAGTAAAACAAAACCACTATACAGAAAAATCTTCACTAGACTATATAAATTACACCTAACTTCTCAAAATTCTTACTGGATAAAGTTCATATTTACTTTTGTTTCTATGAAAACATGACTGAGGGAGATGGTAGGTTTAATTTTTGTCATCCATCTTTTTTAATAATTCCCAGTACACAAGTTTGGTCATTTAAAACAAGGGTTTGTTCAATGCTTCCATAAATTCATTCACTAAATTTTGTAGTAAGTATTAGTCTATATTTTTAACTATGCTATCTTTTGTCATGTTTTCAGTTATGCCTACTAACATATCTTTAGCACTTTTTCACTGGAAAATCCTTTTGAGGGTTGTATATCCAATATCCATGAATTCTTTTGCACAATCTTTTTGAAAACTACTGAAATATCATCCTCTTAGGTCCATGTGCTTGATCAAAGCCACATTTAATTGTTTCATTCCTCTGCTTTCATTATTTTCTGTTGTAATTTTGAACTTTATTAAACATTTTATTCTTAATTTGCCTTTTCTCTTTCCCCTTATCCTCCCATGTATGTCCATCAATGCATTATATTGTAATATTCTTTCTTTTTTTTCAGTTTTATTTACAGGGATACTTTAGATGGACTAACATATCTTCAGTTCAGTGGAGGCCTGAGGAAAAAACTTTACAATTGAAGTATTATAGTTGTACAGCACAATCTAATCTTAATTGTATTTATTATTATAACCTATAGCTTAGAAGGACATATTGTTTATATATGACATTGTTGAGTGGGTTCCATGGAGAAATTTGAGTGTGTGGAGTGTAATAATGAATGAAAATGATTAACTTTTTTTTTTTTTTTCGCACACAAAAGAAGCCAGGAGATATTTAGGCAATATTCCAGTCAATCAAGCAATTTTTGTGTAATATTATCTCAAATGAGGTAGGATTGCAAAATAGACTAAGAGGATCATCAGCATATTCTATTTAGGTACCATTTGTTTTTTTGTTTTGTGCATGTTATTGATAAAAATGTTAAAGAGTAGATGACCCAGAATGGATCCTTTTGGGACTCCAATTCTAATAGCTAGATAGGTCAAAATTATAATTTCACCATTTAACTTATTGTATTCTTTGGCTTAGATAATTTTTGAAACCTATATTAGATTATCTTGTTTATCAAGAGGGAGTTGATGAACACAAATAGCAAAGCTCTTGATGATGTCTAAGATCATTGCAGCTACATGGAGACCTTATTTTTTAAGTCTGTTGATAAGATTTACAAAACAAAGAAGGACAGATTCAATGCTGTTGTTGAGACAAAAACACATGAGGAGTATTAGATAGCATATTTTTGTCAGATGACAAAGTTGTAGGTTGTGTATATATTTTTCCAAGATTTTTAAATGTGGAATGAGTAACGCTATATGTCTGTAATCAGATAGGTTTATAGTGGTATTACCTTTGTGAAGAAGTAATATATGTGATTGTTCCATTGGCTGTGTTATGCAAATTTTGTTAATGAGTCTATTTATAAGATTTATTAGTGAATAGGCAATTTTATCAGTAACAATGTATTAGTACATATGATGGGATAGTGTCTGGGATAAGTGTTGTTGATTTAAGCTGCTTAAGTAGATTTTTGATTTGCTTAATTGCCAGCCAGAAAAATTAAATGATCCAAAAAGGAGTTTAGAATCTGTTTTGATAAAATAAATGCATTTTTATAGGGAAACATAAAAGAATAAATAAATAAATAACATGCATGCATGAAATGTGAAATGAAAATGCAGGCCAACTTGCAATTTGTGCTTGGTTTTGTTAAGGTATGTACAAAGTGCCTTTATAGTGTTTTGTTATTTTTTATGAGTCAGTTGTAGATTTATAAAATATTTTGCTTTATCTTTTTGAGCCATCCTTTAAGTATGTTCAGACAGTTATGTAAGTTGTTATAGGCTAGGTACAGTCTTGTTGCTTTTCCACATTTTTCATACATTGTATCTAAGGTTCATTAAGAGTTTTTAGCCAGGTAGGTGGTAAAGCTTTAATTTGTTTTTACAACAGAGGTACCAACTAGTTTAATATGTTTAAAATGTTTGACTGAAGTACTATACTGCATGGTGTGTTTGTGTGTGTGTGTGTGTGTGTGTGTGTGTGTGTGTGTGTGTGTGTGTGTGTGTGTTTGTAGTGGGGGTGTATTCTATTGGATTCTAACTACACTGGACAGGTTAAGTTATTAAAAAGGAGCATTTGAAAGCATTCCTAGTAAAGATTCATTGATAATATGAGGCTATCTTTAGTCTGTTTTATTCCTGGGTATATTTATGTGATTTTGGTCACATGAGTCTCAGAGACAATACCATAGGATAAAGCATTATAGGGATTATTGTTAAGCATGCAGTTCAAGAGGTTTTGTTTGTATGTTACCTTATCTAGTCTGGTAGGGTCAGATATGAGCTATTTTATAAATACTAGCAATTTATGTGATGTTGAAGTTGTTTGTATTTCAGCCTACTCTATTTGGATGCTTACAAACATAAGTATAATCTGTCTTAAATTTACTTTTGACACACATGAGGACATTATTAGTACTGGGATATTATTAAATGTTAGTTCTGGGGAAATATAAGTAGTAAACTATGAAGAAAATGGCAATTGTTAATTGAGCATTTACAGTGAGTAGTTCTGTATTTTTTCCAAAAGTTGGTATGAATACTACATTGTGTGTTACTTGGAGGTGGTCTGAATATAGACTAGTTACATAATCAGACATTTTTGAAGTTCTAGTTATTCTGGCTTTACTGCATTCTACAGAAAGTATTTCCTCATCTTTGATCTTAGATTTTCACCATGATTCTATACTGCAGAGACTCTCTGGTTTTCTCATTTCTATCCTGATGTGTAAGTCTGCAGCTTTGTTTTGAATACTGATAATGTTATTGTGGTAGAATTTCTGGGAAAGGGAATACCTGTGTGCAGTGTCATGAATACATTTAAATATTTTGGTTACAGTCTTTTGGTCTTAGATTTTGTTTGGTTACCAGATAATAGGATGTTTGCAAATAATCATGTGTGTTTTTGTAAAAGGGCATGACTCAGACTGTCTTTCAATTTTAGCTTAGATCTAAAGATTTAAATGAAAAAATTCATATAAAAGAAATAATATGCACTAGACATAATCAGACTATCAAATTACAGATCTAAAATATATCTTATGTTTTAAAAAAATATTACAAGAATATTAATAATAATAATTCAGCTACAAGTGATAACAAAAGTATAGACAACTTTCTTGCTAATAATATTCAAAAGAAGCTATCCAAACACAATATTATTAACATAGACAAACTCTTTTCCTTAAAAGAATTAAAGGAACAAATAAAGCATCTAAACATCTTACGACAAAAAAGGCAGCAGGGGTGGATGGTCTAATTCCAGAATTTTACTAACTCTTACCTGATAACATCTTAAAAATCTCACTCAGTTCATTCCAAGACATTAAAACTACAGCAAACATCCCTCCTCAAAATAGTCTATGATCTCTCCCATCTTAAAACCAAATAAAGAACCTGGCCTTTTCAAATCAAACAGGCCAATATCTTTGCTTAACATTGATTATAAGATATTTATGTCTATCTTAGCAGACAGATTAAATAAAATTTTTTCAATATTAATTCATGAAGACCAAACATGCCCCGGGATTCATGAACCTTGCGCCAGGCGCCAGCATAGCGTCGGCGTTATAACGCCAAATATGGCTGCTGAGCGATTCAGGTATGAATCAATTCCACGTGCACTACCGGCGTGCGCCGGACCTGCTCCGCCCCCAGAGTAGGTATGCAAAACACACTGTGTGCGGTATTGCACCATGCAAATGAAGGGAAATAGCGATCCACAAAGTGGCGCAGGCGTAGCGTAAGGGCACGGCAATGTAAACCAAAAAAAAACGGTTTACATTTACCCAAACATGGCCGAGGAGTAACGGAAGGCTGTCAAAGTCAGGTATCATACAGGTGCAATATGCCAATGGGGAAAGGCACCGAGAATGTCCAAAGAAAATATGCACAAAATGTAAAAAATGACATAAATGGCATGTACGTAGAAAGCACAGCAGAACCCGCGGATATGTGCACAGAAGTTGCAAAGCAATGAAATAATATGACAATGTCCTAAAAGAGCAGTATAACACACATCAGCTGCACAGCCACCACACACCATAGTATGTATGTAAAGCTTCAACCCCAGCGCAATGGTTGTCAAGGAGTGGCGGCAGTGTTCGGCGCCGTAACCATTTATTAACAGTCAATGCCATGCAAATGAGGCAGATAATAGTGAATCGCAAAAATGGCGCCGGTGTAAGGATGGAGCAAACGGCGGTAGTACACCGAGGAGTGGCCACACGGGATACATGTCAATCTCAGAGGGGTGTGCCACTGTAGGAGGAAGCACATTGGAGGCCAGCAAACATGGGCTGTACAATGCACATCACAGCAGCAGGACCGGCGTGTGAGGAAATAGATGCGTTGAGAGTACATAATGGGTGCACAGATGCATGTGCACGAGGATGACTATGAACCCCAAGCCAGTCATGTGACGGCCTCCCCGTCAACAAACACGGATATAGGAAGGTAATGCGGAGAATATGAGGAAATGCGGAAGCAGTGTAATTGGAGCCGCAATGAGCAATCAACACCAATGAATGCAGGAAGGGCAAACGGCGGCAGCTGATAACTCTGCATGCAGACCCCTGCAAAATGGGAAAGGGGAGGCATAGGAATGTAAAGATAGTAGGGGATGTAGTTGAAATGCAAAGAGCAAAGAACCGAAATAGCACAGGCAAGTACAGAGGTAGGATAACGGCGGCAGACAAAGTGCAACAGATGCCATGTGCCTGCAGGATGCACTGCAGGCAATAGTATGTGCAAGATGCAGAAACAGTAAGGTAAGATGCAAAGCCAAGCCAATGCAGGCAAGGGCAATGTAACAGCAAAGGCAACAGTGTTGCAGTTGCAACGGTAAACCACGGAAGATAATCCACAGATACGTTACAGACACACCCAATGACATCACCGGGTGTACAGCACAACAGTATAAAGTGTGAATGCACATAACACACAGCGCGATTTCCCAAACGCCGCACCGTAGGGTGTAAACAGACGGGAAACTTTTAATATGTATATGTTGGGTGCCGCCATGGCCGTGATGCATCGGTATGTGTCAGAGACAGACGGAGTTGCGGAGGACGGTGACGACAACTACCGTAGGCCTCACAGGAGAAGGAGAGTGTTCAGACCAAGGGTGACCTACCAGGGGCTGCAAGAACTGGAGATAGTAGAGCGCTACAGGGTGGACAGGGACACGTTACAGAAAATAGTGGAGCTGTGCCGGCCACGCCTGAGAACAAGAGACAACAGAGGGGAGCCCATCCCAGTGGACACAAAGGTATGTGTGAGCTTGCGAATACTGGCTACAGGTACCTTTCAAAGGCCAACCGGGGATATAATGGGCATCTCACAGGCATCAGCATCCAGGGTACTACACCAGTTCCTGGATGCCATGTTACGACATGCCCATGAGTACATAAACTTCCCCAGATCTCAGGAGGAGTTGGCTAGCAATATGCGCCGCTTCCACTGTGTGGCTCAATACCCAGAGGTACTGGGTGCGATAGACTGTACGCACATAGAAATCAAGTCACCACCCGGGGAGCAGGGTAGACGCTACATAAACCGCAAGGGATACCCCTCCATCAATTGCCAGGTCATGTGCAATGCGCAGGCCATTATCATGGATGTGTGTGCTGGCAGCCCTGGAAGCTACCACGACTCCCATATCTGGCATGCCTCACAGCTGTATCAGGTATTCGCCAGGGCCCACATCACACAAGGGCAGCTTGTGGGGGATGCAGGCTACGCACTGGAGGGGTGGTTGATGACACCCATCAGACAAGCACACACACAGATGCAAGAACGCGATAATGAGGCACACGCACAAACTAGAATAATCATAGGCGTGTGTTTGGGATGTTGAAATCACGGTTCCGGGTGCTTGGACCCCCCCAACCCG
>NC_056737.1:901282413-901307413 GCF_019279795.1 Protopterus annectens
GCACCGAGCCTTACGCCGGCCTTGCGCCGAGCTTCATGAATCCCGGGGATGGTTTATCAAAAACAGAATGGTACAATACAATGTAATTAGATTACTGTCATTAATAGACTTAACAAACAAGAAACAAAATGAACTTCCTATTTTAAGCCTTGATATAGACAAAGCTTTTGACTCCCTATGTTGACCATAACTGTTTAAAGCTCTGCAAAAATACAATTTTCCCCAAACTTTATAGGATTAATTAAAAAACTATATGAAAATTCCATAGCCTATGTAAAGACTGGATCTTAACTATCTAGCCCATTCAAAATATTAAGAGACTCTAAACAGGGTTGCCCCCTCTCCCCATTACTCTTTGCCCTGGCTATTGAGCCTCTTGCAAATTATGGTAGAAATAATGACAGTGTTAAAGGATATAAAGTGTCAGACAAATTATCCTCCAAGATACAACTGTTTTCTGATGACCTGCTAACAACTTCTAATGATACTGAAAATACAGTAGATCACCTATTATATAATCTAGACTTCTTTGCATACATCTCTGGTCTAAAATTCAATCACAACAAAACCCAGGCACTTCTAGTGAATAAAAATGTTACTATGAAACTAGGATCAAAAAGAGACATAAATTGGGAGGGCACACAGAATTAAATATCTATGTTTCATTATTGAATCTAATTATAAAGAAATCACTCACATCTAATTATCAACAACTTATCAACTTACTTACAAGTCTAACCAACAGTTATAACAGATTCTTCTTCACATTTGACGATAGACTAACTTTAATCAAAATGATACTGTTACCTAAAATCTTATTCATTGATCAAGCTCTAATAATTCCCCCCACAAGTCAAAATTAAACAGAAACTTAATAAATTATTGCTCATCTTCCTTTGGTATCCCTTAAAACCAAGAATTTCTCTTCTTTGGTATACCACAAGTTGGAATGAAGGAGGTATAGGGTTTCCAAATATTGATTTTTATTTAAACTCTGCATTTATTAACATAATGTTGCTTTGGAGTAATACTTTTTTATACATCCTATTGGAAATCAATACATGAAACCTTACTTCTTAATAGCAATAGGACATTGCTTGAACCATATACTCAAATACATACAAACATATTTATATGAATTTTAAAAATATAGATTCAAAGTGAAAGGTCAATACTTATTCTTACATCTCTTATAAAATAAATATTGCTATTGCTTAAAAAGCTTATGCTTTCTATTAATTAAGAATTTATTGATAATTATGTTTCCTTTTGCCTACACAAATGACTGTTTGATATGTTTTGATACTCAGAAAAGGTTAGAATTTGAGAAGGGTGACCTATTATATTGGAACCAATTTCTCTTAGCTAATAAAATAAGTTCTGCAGACTATTTGATCAGCAGATATAGTTTGTAAAATTGCAATTTATTGGACATCCAAATTTGTATGGATTTTATACATACTAAGCTCGTACCCTCATTAGAGGCATACAATAAGGGTAACTTAAAAATCTTGGATTTTATCTCAACAGTTATTAATAGCTCACTCAAGAATACTTTATATATATATATATATATATATATATATATATATATATATATATATTATTAACAAAATTCTTAGAAATTATTTTAACAAAACATATGTTTCTTTTTGGAATTATTCAAGTGAAGTTAATAAATACGTAATCTCAGAAAAAAATAAAAAACTTTGTTTACAGTCAGTGAAAGAATCCACATCTTCCCTGTTTTGGCATGTATACACATGGGAATTTTTACATAGGTATTTTTTCACCCCACATAGACTAGCAATAATGTACAATTAAGATGAAATTAAATGCTGGAGATGTGGACACCCTGATGCTGATTGGATACATGTAGCTGTTATTTGCAAAATAATTTCCCCATTTTGGTTAGACTTTAAATATCTTTGTAAAGCTATATGGAATGACAACTGTATAATTTCTGACTTCTTTATGCTTTTCAATGTTCCTGAAGTCATTTCTAAAAAACAAACATTTTACTATGGTCTATCCTCTCTTTAGCAAGGAAAATTGTTACTAAAACTTAAAAATCCCAATCTACTCCTGTCTTTAAAGTTAAGTGTATTCATCTTGTGAAATACATTTGTAAGAACATTATTGCTACTATAAAAGCATGGACTAATAACATAACTCATCATTTAATTGCCTGGAAAAAACTGTCTAATCTGTTAGAAAAATATTAAGTGTTCTCCTATATATATTGCTTTTTAATTGTTAGGGAAATTGTAAATAGTTTATTTGTTTTTTTTCCTGTTACTATACTGTTACATTATTGTGTTATAAAACTAATAAAAACATTTTGGAAAAAAAATGTTGTTGTTGTCTTTTGGCTTTTCCCGGTTAGGGGTCGCCACAGCGGAACTCTGGTCTGCTAATGATTGGCAGTAGATTTTTCACAAATGCTGAGGTGCCAGCTCGACGTTCAAACTTCAACGGAGGCACGCCCATTTATGCATGTCTTTTGAACACCCACCCAACTATGGGGAGGACATGCAGACTCCACAAAGAAGGCACACCCCGCACTCCAGCCGAGAATCGAATGGGAGAACCTCTTGCTGTGAGGCAACAGCACTACCGCTGCACAACGGCGGATGTCATTTTGGAAAAAAAAATATTAGCTCTTTTTTGTAAGTCTGTTTATAATGATATTGTTGTTTAATTATTGCTGGTGCTAAAGGATTATATTGTGAGCCAGTAAGAGATTTGCACTGTTAGTTTTAGTAATGTGATTACTGTGAGAACAAAGTGCCTTTATTTATATATGCTATAAGGGTTATGGTAGTTTGTTGCATATTTTAACATTGCTAGGAAAGCTAGAGTCTGACTTTATAATAGAAAGATGTTTAGACCAGAAAGCTGTTAAACTCCAGTACCAGGAGCTCATATGAATTGAAAGACACTGAGTGTATTGTCTGCAGAATACAGTAGGAAGTAAGATAGTCCCCAGGATTCACTAATCTCCCATGCAGGAATAAGTTATTCCTGCATGGAAATGAACATTTAGGGACACCACGGCAGCGTACCATGCGTAGTAGTAAAGGCACACTGCCTCTGCTCCTAAACGGACAAGGAGCATGGACGAGTGCAGGGGGTGTGTCTGAGTACTGAGCTCTCACAAAACACATGTCCCTGCATTCAGGAAGTGCCATTCAACAATTACAATGAGCAAGAATGCTCATAGGAGGTTGCATACCTCCCAGCTGTATAAATCATCACAGAATGTCCAGATCTGTTACCCATACAGTTGGTCTGTACCTCATTTGTATAGGAAATCATAGAAAGATGTCAGGAATGAAGCTATGAAATAATGACATACATTTGAATCTCAGACACCAAAATCCATCAGAAAATGTATATTAAAACAAATCCTGTTACTCTAGCAACTTTCCTAAGTTTATAAGAGCAATAATTAAAATATGTCCGTAGTTGTACCTCATTTGGTCAAGCTTTGTCCAGATAGTTTGCCTGAAGAGGTTGAGAGGTATTTGGCGTTGCTAGGATGTCTGCCAAATGTGCAGATGCATGCAAAAATCCACAGTAATAAGTGAAACCTGTCCCTTCCTAGAGAAAATAACAGTAGAGAATTTTTTTTCAAACAGATTAAATTTAACTGTAGGTGCGCAGGTTTTCCCATTGTTTAGCTACGCATACTGTAGCATAAATATCACAAGAAGATAAATGGCAAGATACATTCCACTGAAGCAGAACTGCAATAGTGTAGTGGTCATAGCGTTCGATTTGCGAGTAGTCATTCCTGGTTCAATTCTTACTGTTGTAAATTCCATTTTCCATGTGCAATCACTTTATGAACATATTTATGCTGTATAATGTACTAAATAACATATATTTGTGAACTGGAGTACTGCATTAAGTGCAGATCTGAGGTGTCATTGTAATAATGTGGTAAAATACACAGATAAACACAACTGCCCCATACAGTATATGTACACATGAATCAGGGATACTAAATGAAGGTATAATGTGTAATGAATGATAAATCCCTAGAGTGTCCAAATCTACCACTTTCCCAAGACCCATGTTTCATTTCTTTCTAAATTAGTGCAGGGGTAAGCGAGAGTATGCGCTATTAAGCAGTAGTAAGCAGGTTTAAGCTTGTTTGCATGGTAGTAAACAATGTGCACACAGGTTAAGCAATTTTGAAGCTAACTCTCTGTAAGCATATTTAACCGGAAGTTAGCATTGCTTGCTGTCATGCAAACCCATGCAGACCTGCTTACAACTGCTCAAATGTGCCTTAATCCAACAGCCCCTATTTTGCCTAGCAACAAAATAAACAGGCCTTGCACCCAGGACCCTATACACTATAGTCAGAGCAGTTAACCAGTAAGCCATCACAGCTGTATATATAACTGGGGTATACCCAAACAGATACTCACTATAGCAAAATCACAATTTACATGTGAAAGGAATCTATACACAGTTTTATGTTTTATAACCTACTACATAACATATACATATGAACTGGAGTACTGCATTAAGTCCAGATGTGAGGTGTCATTGTAATAAAGTGGTGAAATCCCCAAATAAACACAAGGTACCCATACAGTGCACGCACATATGAATCACAGATATTAAACAAATATATAACATGTAATGAATGATAAATCAATGCCAAACAGCAAATAGTGTGTGAATTTAAAAATAAGCAACACTAAGCATTGCACACCCCTGCTTACTAGGTGTAAGCAATGTGTAGCCCAGCTAAATCAATTTGCCCATTGGTATACCCCTTTAAGCAATGCCAAACTTAGGTAAGCAGGTTTGCCCATAACTTAGCATTTTCAAAACAATCCAATCATGGCAAAGTGTGGGAAATCGGCCCTATTTAAACCCCACAGGTGGGAATACATCTCATAACTGGTTGCAACTTCCTCCTGTAGGCACTATGGCCGGTGTTGAAGAAGGATCGCACTTCCAATCACAGCACTGGGGCATCCAGGAGTCCAAAGTCATGGCAGGACTCCTCATTAAAGACCATGAACAGTGACTGCTGCGGGACCAGTACCAGGGTTCCCAATATAAAGTGGAAGCCTGGACCGTCTTGCCCGTGACCTCACCAGTGCCACTGGCATCCTTCAAACTGGTGAGCAGGTCAAGCATCACTATGCTGACCTGAAACAGAGGAAGAGCGAGTTTTTGGATCATTTGATCCAAGAAGCTAGGCAGGTGGGTGATGTCCCAGCCGTGTGTAAGTACTCATCCTACTACCTGTTTAATAATTGCCATCTCATGTATATTATGGATACTTATGGCTAAATATTCCTCTTATGTCTTTGACAACAGCAGCAGAGTCTCAGCCATGTATAACTACTCATCCTACTACCTGTTTAATAATTGCCAGCTCATGTACATTATGGCTAGGTATGGCTAAATATTCCTCTTATGTCTTTGACAGCAGCAGCAGAGTGGGCTGTGAATCAGTAAGCCCATGCCTGTAGGCTGCAGAGGCTGTATCGTGAGGCAGGTTAGTAGTAATCTTGCATGCACTGTCATAAGAAATAAATCTAAAAGTAGTAGGAAGTTAATTGTCAGTATAAAACCTGTATTCTGTATGGGATGTACTGAATAAACCAGACAATATGACAAGAAGAATCTCATATAGGTTGTATGTAAATAAAAGGGTAACAGCCTAGCAATAAAGATCTATCTCCTGGACTGCTTGTGTTTACTCTGGTATCATATGGTAATATAGTGCTGCATTCCCTTAATAGTACTGTCATATTAAGCACTGTTACCCACAGTGTGCTACATGAATAAAATGTGTAGGGATGCCTGGATACGACTGTTGTAATCACAAGGTCATATTGTACAACTGAAAGAGACTTAGAAAACAGTGAAAAGCTAGACAATGTAATCCAAATAGCACACTCAACTGAGACATGAAGTGTTGTATGTTTCTCACACACAGCCATGGTTCGAATCCTGGGAGTGGTAGTAAGCTGTATGCAGAATCATATCCCACAACTGTACAGATATTGTCAGACAGTCCAGATAATTGGCATAATTCTCCTGTCACTCTGTCCCCCTGGCAAATCAGTGGGATGATCCCAGAAGTTTAGGCAGCAAATAATGGCATACAGCTGATTGTCAGACATCATAACTGTCAGAAATATATCTATAAGAACAAACCTGTCACTCTAGCAACTCACCAAATTGTTATGAGAGTAATAAGCAAAGTATGTCCCATCTCCACCCTCATGTTGTGAAGCTATGACCAGAGTGTGTGCAGTAACAGAGTGAGACATATGTGCATAATAATAACAAGGAATCTGGTAATATGTGTGGCAACATTCAAGTAGTGTTAACAAACATTCCCCCCACAGGTCTGTTAGATACCAAAACTGTGCCTAAAAATAAAAGATTGAAATCCTGGACTGGTACTGTTTAGTCTGGTATTGTATGGCAGTGTTCGTTGCAGTTTCTCTGAATAATAAGGTATTACTCATCACTGTCATCCACACAGTGCTACATAATAAAACTGCCTAGGAAACCCTGTATAAGAGTGTTGTAATTACAAGGTCAGATTGTAAAACCACGGGAGACTTATAGACAGAAATCAGAGAGGAGATGCACAGCAATATCTATAGCACACTCAACTCTGCTGTACATTGTTTTATTTTTATTAGTCACAGCCATGGTTCAAATCCTGGGAGAGGTAGTAAGCTGTATGCAGAATCATACCCCTCAACTATACATATTTGTCCAGAATGTCCAGATAATTGGCCCATATTCACTGCCTGTTACCCTGTCCCCCATGGCATATCAGTGTGATGACCTCTGACACTGAGGCAGCATTTAATGACATATAACTGACTGACAGACCTGTAAATATTTGGAAAATGTATATGAAAACAAACCTGCCATTGTAGCAACTCACCAAAGGCTTATGAGGGCAATACTGAAAATATGTCCCAGTTTCACCTGCATGTTATCAAGACTTGCCCAGAGTGTGTGCAATAAGAGATGGAGAGGTATGTGCATAACATCAACCTGGAATCTGGGAATATGGGTAGAAATAGTCAGGTAGTGTTACAAAACAATACCTCCACAGGTATACCAGGTAAGAGGTGTATACTGCAGGTGAAACACAGTTCATGTATATAGTTGTCTACAACCATACCACTGTCCAAACTAAGGCCATAGGGTAGTGTAATAATACCTGTAAGGTACAGATTACAGCACTGACAAAGAAAGTAATGAGAAGTACAAGGATATACAAGTTGATAATTGACACCCCCACACCATATCTGCAACAATAATCTAAATACACAACTCAATAAGTATGTGTACAGTTAAATCCACTGTTGAGACATATATCCTCTTGTTTGATAAATATTGAAATTTGTTTCTATGCATATGCCATGTTGAAATACTCCCACATTGGTGGCATGTTGCAAGCAATGTACCGGCATTCTGTTGTAATGACCACTATGGTTCCATATATGCATGTGCTCTGTTTGCTATGCAACTGTTCCATATCTGGTGTTTTGGGTTAATGGGATTATCTATGCATGCTGTTATACCTAAACCTGGAAAGTGTTAACTATTACTAACCCACATATGTTTTTAAAATTGAAACACACAGCAGGTTTGTGAAGGCCAGTCCCAGCAGACCCATATCTCCCACCTCATCAGGCCATGGCACCGGGCACCAGTACAATCGGGGGCCAACCTCAGGACCTTCTCGTCTGCTGGTCCTGCACCACCTTCAGGTGGAACCGCCTCAGGGGATGGGGCTCACCCCCCTGGGAGCAGGCGTGGACAGGATACTGTCACCCATCAACAGTTCTGGGTCGTGGTGCATAGTGAGCTCTGCAGGGAGTTCGGGGATCTGCTACACCAACTTGAGGGTCATGTGGCGCATCTAGAGGGTCAGCCTGCTCCTCCTATCCAGCACAGCCACCTTTAGGGTCATATACCACCCATGTATGCTGTCTAGTCTGCCTTGTCTGTCATACTACCCAACCTACCTCCCCAAATATATCTACTATCCCTCCCCAATGTCCTATTCTCACCTTAAAAAAAAGGGCAATCTGTTTCCAAAAAAAAAATCTCACCCTATACATAGCTGTCCATTTCACACACGTGTCCACTGAACACATGTAATCTGGCCTAATTGGCTTCACAACCTATTATTGTTGTCCTCACCCCTCTCTCAGAGGTATGAGTGTCCAAATCTACCTCCAAATGAGTGTATATGCATAGCTGTTGCTGTAGAAGAAATGGGCAGCTATGGACATTCCCTACACACGTCCTGCACTTCCCTAGCTATTTTCCCTGCTGTCTTTCCCTCTTTGTGCCCCTTTTTCACCACGTTCCTATCAACCCTTTTTCTTGTCTTTTAAAGAAATTAGCATGGGGGTACGCACTTTTAAGCAGCAGTAAGCAGGTTTAAGCCTGTTTGTGGGGGGTGGGTAAGCAATGCCTACACAGGTTAAGCAATTTAGAAGCTAATTGAGTATAAGAAACTGTAACCGGAAGTTAGCATTGCTTACTGTCATGCAAACCCATGCAAACCCACTTACAACTGCTTAAAAGTGCCTTAATCACTCTGTATCCAATGGCTCTTGTTCTGCTCAGCAACAAAATAAACAGCCTTTGCAAGTCTCAAACCCAAAACCCTGCATACCATAGCCAAAGTGATTTTCCACTAAGCCATATCACATATACATAACCCTGATGTTTTCACAAACATATCATCCAGCAGAGTCATTCAACAGAACAGGAAATGTATTTATATATGTAGATGTACTTGTGTGTGTGTGTGTGTGTGTGTGTGTGTGTGTGTGTGTGTGTGTGTGTGTGTATATATATATATATATATATATATATATATATATATATATAGATATATGTAGATAGATAGATATATGTTATTGCTGTCTTTCGGCTTTTCCTGGTTAGGGGTCGCCACAGTGGAACTCCGGTCCGCTAATGATTGGCAGTAGATTTTCACAGTGCCGAGTTGCCAGCTCGATGCCCAACCTTCAACGAAGGTGTGCCCATTCACGCATGTCTCTTGGAATGCCACTCCACCCACGGGGAGGACATGTAGACTGCATGCAGAAGGCACTCCATGCACACTAGCTGAGAATCGAACGGGAGAACCTCTTGCTGTGAGACAACAATGCTACCGCTGTACCACCGCGGTGTATATATATATATATATATATATATATATATATATATATATATATACACGGACATTTCACAGGTAAGGGGTTTAAATTTAACACATGCATAACACTGCCACCTTACCTGAACATGGTAGGCTTGATTAGCGAATTTTAAACCCCTTACCTGTGAAATGTCCGTGGTTTGTAGTGTCGGTTATTTCCGTGTCGGTGTTTTCGCGTCGGTGAAGTCGGTGTCGGTCTTTTCCTTGTCGATCTTCCATCCTAGAACCATATCTATATATATCTATATATATATATATATATATATATATATATATATATATATGTATATATATATATATATATATATATATATATATATATATATATATATATATATAAATATACATATATATATCAGATATATATCTATAGATATAAAAGAGAACACAACAAATACATATATGACTAAAGGCTCCGTTAATGGGAATGAGGAGGTCCGATCTAAGTACCTCTTGTGATCATCCCCTCCCCCACAGACAAACAGATCTGCCTTGCAACACGATACCAACACTTGCAAGTCCCATACCCAGGACCCTACACAACATAGCCACAAGAAGTTAACAGTAATCCATCACACCTGCACGATGTCAGGATGGTATCAATAACATATCATGCAGTACAGTCTGGCTACCACAGGGAATGTACAATGTGGAAACAATAAACATTTCAAGGATGCATATACACACACACATATATGCAGATACATTTACACATACACACACATATACATATATTACTATGTATATATATATATATATATATATATATATATATATATATATATATATATATATATATATATATATATATATATATATATATAGGAAGATACATATTTAGAGAGTGCACAGCATATTGCACAGCCAGTATTCCTACAGCTACCACCTTTTAAAATGGACAGTGTATGATTCTCTCATACAAAAGACAATTATTGCATGAAACATATACCCACAGATAAGTCAAAGGATTTGACACCACACACAGGTTTGCATACATAAGAAATGTGTATTTGTGTACTATTACAGTTGTATATGCCATGTCATATAGCTGTTAGGTATTTGAAATATATACTAACTGAGTAATGCAACTCTCAAGCAGATCATTTTATACAGTAATCCGAAAGCATAACATATGTTGCTGTCCAGGCCAAGGCCTTCAAGTAGTACAACAGTAAAGAAAGACTGGGCCAGAGGATAAAAATCAATCAACAGTAAGTAATGCAGATGTAGTTCAGCAGCCTCCAATTACACTCTGTACTCAACCCCTAGGGGGAAAAGAATGAAGCTGTAACAATGAAGATGTATCTGTTACATAACAATACTTAACTTAAAACATCACTATCACACTGACAAACAAAACTGTCTGTATGACAGTAAGCACTAGGCCACCAGTGAAATGTATGAAAATGTACAGTCATATACCTTAATGTGTCTTACTACTGATATCCCTCACATGTTATAACAGCCTAAGTTGTATATGGTGCATACCCCTCCCCCATAGACAGACTTACAGGGGCATATAACAGTGTTACATACACTGACCTCTCGACTCCACAAGGGCACACATGTTTTGTCCAGCTGTAACCCACATATATATATGGGCTCTACCCCACAGTATGTGTGGGGACCACACCATCACTGGAATGATGGCAAGAATGTCAGCACAACATAATCACAGGCCATTACTTAACAACCTCTTACTGCATGTCATATGGACAAAGCCTGGTATATAGGTGGAGGACAGAGGCTGGAAGCAGAGCTATATTTGCAATATTGTTATCCACTGAGAAAGTTGCTGGTGTTACAGGATTGTTTGCAACATACCCTTAGTCAGGAATATGAAGTCAGAAACCCTAATGGATGTAGCCATGTACTGATAGCACTAAATAGACAGAATGCCAGTGATATATCTGAGACAAGACCTGTGTGGTGGACAGACAAAACATAATAGTCAGTCCTCTGGCCATCATGTGGATAGGCCCACAGTAGAAAGCTATGCAGACAGACTGCATTCAATGCTAAACTAGTATGTGCACACAAACCCTGTAACACTATTTGCATACAATGCATATAACAACACTACTCAGACTGTCTGTAGGTCTGGAACCTTATACAAATATGCAGCTGGCCTGTGTCTGCAAGTCCTCTTTTAAGAGGTATTGCTACCTGCTGTCTGTAACACTGCTGGCCACACACAGGAAGGATGTCCTCCATACAGGAAAGGTAAAGGGACCACGCCCACATGATTTAGCAATTTATAGCAGTGAGTTGCCATGACAGTGATAATTAGAATTACTACACAGCAGGCTGCATGCAGGTAGCAAGTGGTGGACACTGAAAGGTGCAGAGGCCATCACCTGATCATGTGCATCACCTACAAAATCCATGCTGCAATCTATTCAAAGCAGCTCAATCCATTTAGTGGAGAGACACAGAGATAGAGAGAGAGAGAAAGAAAAATCAAACAAACAAACAAACACACATCCATCCATCCACACAGCAAACTGTATCCAGAAGAGACGACATTCCCACAACAGGTATGTGAAGCATATATACATGTAATTGAATGTAGTACTTGGTCCATAATATTGGGATAGATGATGTTGAATGATGTATATGTGCCATCAGGTGTTGTTGTAATGATGTCCAGCTGAACAACTGTTATGGACAATAGTGTCTGTCCCTGTGGGCAGTGGGCCATACTTGTCAACTGTGCAGATCAGCACTGACTGACAAGATGTAAGCCATCATAGTGTGTATTGTGTACTGAAAGACATATTTAGTGTGGCCAATAGCTGGTGGTGGAAGTAATGCCTTTATGATGGACACGTGAGTTTCAGAGCCCACCACTTGCAGGACAGTCATATTAACGTGTAATGTAGCATTCACAAATGCCATAGGTGTGTAATAGGCTTACCTGCAATCTGTCTCTATATATACCCCCCCTAATGTTAGGCTGTGTCCACATGTGGCACCTGTCTGTGTTGTAGCAAGGCAGAAGAGTGCAGGAGTGCAGGAAGGAGAGTAAGAGAGTATGGACCTGATGTCTGAATGCACCCCATATATATATATGAATATACACATATATATATATATATATATATATATATATATATATATATACAGATATCCAAACTAAACCCTTATCTCTCTTAAACTCAAAACCTTCCAATTCCCTTTCCATTGCTCATCTTAATATACGTAGTATCTGTAATAAAATTAGTCAACTCCATGCCCTCCTCGAAACACAACAGTTTGACATTTTATGCCTATCAGAAACTTGGTTAAAACCTTCCATTAGAGACACCGAAATTACCCCACCTGGTTATAATATTATTAGACTTGATCGCACTACCAAGAAAGGAGGTGGGGTAGCCATTTTGTTCAAAGCAAAACTTAAACTTAATCCTCTTGATCTTACTCTTACCCAAAACACAAATGCTGAAGTAATTAGCACCAAAATACAAATCAATAACACTAAAGCAATAAACATTATTTGTGCATATCTCCCCCCTGGCAATAACATCAGAACCCTTGAAGACATACTCTACCAACTTTCATTCAAACTCCCACAAGAAACACTAGTCCTAGGGACTTCAACATAGACTGGAATTCTTGTAACAACGCTAACCCTACTTCCCACATCAACCTCTATGGCTTCAAACAACTTATCAATAGCCCCACTAGAACTAATAAAGCAAACAATAAGGGTACCACCCTTGACTGGATTCTCACAAATACCCCTTGCAAAACTACCAAACACATATCCTTCCAGATGACCTTAGTGACCACGCACTAACCTATATCATTAGATGCAAAACCAACCTAACCTTACCCACCAATTTCCAAACTCTTCACTCAAAAAAGAAACTTAACCCTGAGCAGTTTCAAGCTGAACTTTCACAATGTCAATGGACCCCACTAAAATATCTCCCACTCAACAAAGCAGTTGAACACTTCAATTCTACATTCTTAGCTATACTTAACCAGCGCCCCAAGTCGCACCATTAGAACCAAAACTAAAACTGCTCCCTGGCTAACCACTAATACTAAGCTTAAAATAGCCCTAAGAAACAAATCTTGGCATAAATGGTACCACCAAAAGTCCAACTGACCACCAAAACTTTAGAGAACTTAGAAACAGTACTAAAAAAGCCATTCTATTAGATAAAAAGAACTACTACATTCAACTTCAAAAGACTACCAACGGTGAAGCTAAACCATTCTGGTCATGTATTAATAATCTGCTGACCCCAGGCAAAATAATTACACCCAACCCTCAGGATTCTGACCCTGATAATCCCACACTAACAGCCAATACCTTTAATTCCTTCTTCACCAATTCTATACAAACTCTAGCCAACCAACTATCTCCAGATACTTCTCAACTGCGTCCAAACACATTAATAAACACTATCCCTCCCCTACACCTACAACCTATATCTACCTCCTATATACAAACTCTTCTCCATAAACTAAAACCTACCACCCCTTCCGCAGACAAGCTTCCAGCTGAATTCCTTCAACTAGCAGCAAAAGCCATTGCTTACCCTGTCTCTATCCTAATAAACAGATCAATAAAAGAAGGTATTTTTCCAACAGTCTGGAAGATATCACATATTATACCCCTACATAAAGGAGGCAAATCTTATGATTTCTCCAACTATCGTCCCATAGCACTTCTATCCCCCTTAGCTAAAATCATGGAAAATGTATACATAAACAACTACTCAATCATCTCCTCTATAATAGCCTCTTAGCTGACACTCAACATGGTTTCAGACCTGCTCACAGTACCACCACAGCTTTACTCTCCTTTACAAATACCATAAACTTCAACCGCAACAATAACAAACTTACATCTTCTCTTTTCTTAGACCTATCAAAAGCCTTTGATATGGTGAATCATACACTTCTTCTGCACACACTAAAATCTCTGGCCCTGGATCCCTCTTCCATAACCTGGTTTTCTTCCTATCTAGAAAACCGTCAGCAAGCTGTACTCTGGAAAAACTCATTATCTGCTCTCCTCCCTGTTTCTTTAGGAGTCCCTCAAGGATCTATCCTAGGCCCACTTCTATTTTCCATCTTTATTAACGACCTCCAATCATCTATCCCTAACACTACCTGCATACAATATGCAGATGACTCCACCATTATTTGCACTGCTTCTTCTCAAACCGAACTCCAGATTCAAACTCAATCAGCCTTCTCAACTGTTGAACAGTGGTTCTCCAATCGCTGTCTACTCCTTAACCCAAAGAAAACTAAATTATTACTCTTTTCACCTACACGTAAATCGACTCTGTCAAACTTCTCTATCACAGCAACTGATAACACCATTATTTCTCCTGATTCTACAACTAAACTTCGGTGTTATTATCGATAATAATCTTAACTATGATTGTCAAATCAACAGTACAATAAAAGCAGTTAATAAAAAAATAGGGTCCCTGTACAGGATAAAGCCCTTCCTAACACCGGAAGCTAGGACAACCCTAGCCCAAACACATCTTATCTCTACCCTTCTGTATGCTTCCCCTATTTACACTAATCTATCTAAAAGTAACCTTAAGAAACTTACTACATCCTATCACAATATTGCCAGATTTGCCACCTCATCCCAATTCAGAACCCACCACTGTCTAAACCTAAAACAACTACACTGGCTGGAACTCCCTAACAAGCTCATTTTTCAACAACTTTTAATAGCACACAAAATTCTATACCAACCTTCTAAAACACCAGCTCTTAGCAACCTCTTGACTCCCTATATTAACCTGAAGCAACTACGTTCCTCTGATAAACTACTTGTTAATATTACTAGAACTATTAATTCTGCAGGCAACTCCCTTTTTTCTAACTCAGTAGGTAAAATATGGAATAATCTTCCATCTGACATCTCTTCATTGCCCACTCTTCCACTCTTCAAGAAACAACTATTAAGACATCTTAATAATTTCTGGCTTTGCTCTTGTACCAACCCAGATTAACTTGCTTGCACCTTACTCTATCATAAACCTTCCTTAGCCACTTGGACCCCCCCCATCTACCTCAACTCTTCACTTGACAAAATATCCCTTTTCTTTGTAAATATTACTTGATTCACTCTAATATTTCCTACCTTCCTTTCTGTATTGTTAGTAGCTATCCTTTCTCTAAATCTCCTTCTAATATTAGCTTTTTTAGGTAAGTTAAGATCTATCATATAGGTGTTTACATATTATTTTTTATCAATTGTACAACACATTTGTACTATGCATTATTTGTATTTGTAAAATTGTTTTTTTACCTCTGGAGCTTTTCTCCTCAGGCCTCACATTCTAAGTTAGCTTTTTTAGTTCACTAAGATCTATAATAAATGTGACTACATTTTATTTTTCCCATTGCATAACACTTTTGTACTATGAATTAATTGTATTTTTAAAATTTTTACCTCTGGAGCTTTTCTCCCCGGGCCTCCACTGAAAATGGACATTAATCCAGCTGGACTAGCCCGGTCAACAAATGTAAAATAAAATAAATAAATAAAATAAATATATATATATATATATATATATATATGTATGTATGTATGTATATATATATATATATATATATATATATATATATATATATATATATATAAATATATATATATATATATATATATACATATATATATATATATATATATATATATATATATATATATATATATATATATATAGATATATCTGTGTGTGGGTCTAGGACTATTCAATGAAAGCACAATTCACTGAAAACATAATTCACTGAAACACATTTCACTGAAAGTTATATATGGCCTTTTCCCCACTGTAGTGCGACCCTGGAGTTAGAATATATAGTAAGGGGGTGTAGGGAGCACCGCCTCCCACATTGGGTGGTGTTGGGAGCATAGCCTGCCACATAGTTTGGATATAAATTAAGTTTAGAAATGAGTTGTTGTGTCTTTCGGCTTTTCCCGGTTAGGGGTCGCCACAGCTGAACCCCTGTCCGCTAATGATTGGCAGTAAATTTTTACGTACCAAGTTGCTGGCTCTGACGCACAATCTTCAACGAAGGTGCGCCCATTCATGCATGTCTCCACACAGAAGGCGCTCTAGCTGAGAATCGAACAGGAGAATGTCTTACTGTGAGGCGACAACGGTACTGCAGCACCACCACCGCAGTGTATAGGTCAAAATATTTAAAATAGGTGGGGGGGCTACGCCACCCACACCCTCCAATGTGGGGGTTGGTGCCCCCACACCCCCCTTACTATATATTCTAACTCCAGGGTTGCACTACAGTGGGGAAAAGGCCATATATAACTTTCAGTGAAATGTGTTTCAGTGAATTGTGTTTTCAGTGAATTGAGCTTTCAGTGAATTGTGCACAGTCAAATGTGTTTCAGTGAAATGTGCTTTCAACGAATAGTCGTAGACCCATAAATATATATATATATATATATATATATATATATATATATATATATATATATATATATATATATATATATATTTATATATCATGTATGTCTACAGATATACAGACACCTATATGTATGTCTACATATATACAAACATGCACACACATATTTATATAAATACATGTCCCCTACTGTTGAATGACAGTGCTGCACAATATGTGTGAGGGAACATCACACTTATCAATACACACACACACATATATATATATATATATATATATATATATATATATATATATATATATATATGGATTCACTTCATAACATTGAAATATCAAAATACTGAAACTCAAAACACTGAAATCAAAATACTGAAAGCTCAAAATACTGAATACTCAAAATACTGAAATTCAAAATACTGAAAACACATATTATGCATAAACTCAGCTTAAACAACATAAATCATAACAATTTCTACCAAATATATGCAGGGGCAAGCCCTGCACACGATGGGGGCTGCCCCACACTCCCTGCTAATTAAATATATCAACTCCAAGATTGCACATAGTGTAGTTAAGTGCAATCTTGGAGTAGATATATATATAATTAGCAGGGGTGTGGGGAGGCATCAAGGGTGCAGGGGCTTGCCCTGCATATATTTGGTAGAAATTGTTATGATTTATGTTTAAGCTGAGTTTACGCATAATATGTGTTTTCAATATTTTGAGTTTCAGTATTTTGAGTATTCAGTATTTTGAGCTTTCAGTATTTTGGTCATCAGTATTATGAAGTTTTGTCATTTTCAGTATTTTGAAGTTTCAGTGTTATGAAGTGAATCCATATATATATATATATATATATATATATATATATATATATATATATATATATATATATATATATACACAGCAGTAACTGGGTGCAAAATGGATGTTTATGTTAGGTGTGAACCGCATGTTGGCAGCACGTTGCCCTTGTTTGTGTAGGTGGGACTAGTAATTTGGGGAAGGATAGCAGGTATATTTGGGGAGGTAAGTTGGGTTGGAAGATAGACAAGACAGCATACAGGGGTGGTAAATGAAACATGCGATGAGTAAACTCCCTGGATGGGGAGTGTTGTCTGGGATGTGGAAGCCCATGATCCCCCATATGGAAAAAATGGGACTAAAGTCCCCATCCATGGGCAGTCACAACATCATCTTCACAGCCCTGAAGGTGCCTTGGCTGGGGGCTGAGCAGGAGGAGCATGCAGACTCTGTGAGTGAGTACTGAGGGCCTCAAGGTGCTGTAGCACATCCACCAAGTCTCTGTGGAGCTCCCTATACACCAGACCCTGGACCTGACTTCAGGTGACAGGATCCTGTCTGTGTGTGATCACAGGGGAGGGGTGAACACCATCCCCTGAAGTGGTTCCACCTGAAGATAGTGCAGGACCAGTAGATGAGGAGGTGCTATGGTGGGTCCTGGATGTGATGTGGCCTGGTATCATGGCCAGATGAGGTGGGATAGGTGGTTCTGCTGGCAACTGTTTCCCAAACATGCTATTGTGTCACTGTTATAGAACATATGTGGGTAGTAATAGTCCACACATTCCAAGATTATGTCTAACAGCATGCATAGATATCCCCATTAACACAAAACAACAGATGTGCAGCAGTCACATTGCAAACAGAACACATGGATATATGGAACCATAGTGGCCCTTACAATGGCATGTAGGTGACATTGTCCATAACAGGCTACCAATGTTAGTGTTACAATGTTAGTGTTTCAAACACATAGTGCAAATTGTTGTACAATACGATATATGTCCCAACGGTAGGTCTTCTGTAGACATACCCATTGAGTTGTGTGATCAGATTGTTGTTGCAGATATGGTGGGGGGAAACAGAGATGTGTATTAACAACTATGATAACCTTGCAGTATGAGGTCCTCAGACCTGTTTCCCTCTTTATGTCTTTCAGGCAATATGTCCAGGGGAATGCCTGCCTATGTACACAGTGGAGGAGAAAGATCTCATCATCACATACCTGGTGCAGCATAACAATACCTTGTTTGGCCATACAGCCCATGATCTGCAGGAGAGGACCGCCTTGTGAAACAATCTTGTCCACAGGGTAAACGATGTTGGCCTGCATAACTGCAGTTATGAGAAGGTATGACATCGATGCACTGATCTACTCCACCATGCCCGTCGGCGTGCTGCTGAAGTTAGGGGGGACCAGCTTGCAACAGGGGGGGAGTCATGCCATCCAACCCCCCTGACACATGTTGAGGAGCTCCTTGCCAGCCTCGGGGCACTTGCCTGCCCGCAAACACAACACCTGGTGGAGAGCATAGCGGAGGTGCGTGCTAACCCCACAATTACTGAGGAGCATACAGGTAAGGCCACAGGGCACATCAGTAGGCCAATGTTGCATATCCATCCACAGTTAGATCATGCATATGTGAGATTAAATATATATATAGTCTGTTGCTGCATTGTAGTAATAAGCAGATGTGCATAATCTGTAGTATTGTGGTTTTGTACTGTTGATGTACTGTAATGCTGCACCCACCCTGTACCAATGCCCCAGGTGTGGCTACTGACATCACATCGCTCACACAATTGTGTAGGTCCCTCTGGTATACCTCCAGGGCAGCAGCCTGTAGCTGGTGAGTATGGTGTTTGCTCAGGTTTGCAAATACACCGGTCATGTTATGGCCCTGTTATATTTCATGCACACATTTAACACACCTACCCATAATGCATGCTGTACATGTTCATGTTTCGTTGCTGTTAACTGCACTGCATCACAGTAGTCACTATGATCGTGTATTTGAAGGGTATTTCAGACTTTTGCAATATAACAAACATCCTGTCATTTCAAGATGTGTGCACAGAAATGAACATAATGGTGGGATAAATGGCTTATAGTAGGGACATGTCTGAAACATCACCATTATACAGTGCTACAACAGAGGATATACCACTATTACAATGGCAACTTTTACAGATCTACACCACAGCATATCACAATACTACAGTTCACAACCCTTACAACCTGCAATGCGGTCCTAACATGAGCAATGAATGTGTAATATGGAATTCTATATTAGGACAGTAAATATGGGGAATGCATACCTTCACAAACACTGGAAGCATATGTGTGCATACACTCCAGATAACATATAGTAGAAGCAGCTTTTGAGGTACTGACAGCATGCATTCTTCATGAGTATGGGCCATCCAGCTAGTACTGGTCTCCAATGTCACACCAATAAATGGTCTGTTGTCCAAGACATTTGACTATCAAATGTGCCCACTTACCTGCAACAGAGGCAGCCGTGGCTTGCACACATCTTACATGCCATGGCATAGATCCCATACCCAAAAGGTAGCACCCAGGAGTTGGACATTAGCCATACCTCACCATTGCATATACCATGGCAAACAGTGCAGACAGTCATGTATGTGGTGAGGATGTATGGGACAGGATTAATGTAGAAAATAAACAGATGGCCATCCAAGACAGATGACATCACATGTTGCAAACTGGTCATGCTGGCTGCCTAGTAACATGCCACAACACTGAGGGAGTTGCAGGAATGTCTAGCAAGTACTAGTTGTGCATTACCCATGTCAGCAATTGCCTGGACTCTGCATAAGTATAGCCCTTGGGTTAGGGTAATCAGATGGGACAGTTGTACCACAGGAAACATCAGCCAGGCCTCTCTACAAGTCATGTATGCATAACAGCAAAAGTCCCCAAAAGACATGCATTGCAATGTGTACTGGTGTACTAAGACCACGTTGGAAACCTACAGACAGTATCAATTAAAATACATGTGCTGCACAACCAACACCTCACCCCACCTCAGGCCCACCATCCCCATTTGTAACTTGCCGGTGCCAGTGTACACCTGTATGTTTGCCATTCATTAGCTGGGACTAGGCTGGTACACATGGTGCTCAGTGTTTGGGACACTGCAAAATGGCGCACATGTGTAGGCCATAGTTGTCAAGCATCTGCAAAAAGGCTGAGGGTGGGGCTGGGGGTGTTATCATAACACAACAGTGCACTGAAGGAGAGACCCAAAGGATGCTACAAATGGCTGTATCTGCACACAGTCAAGGTCAGGAACTGTGGCAGACATAACCCTGACTCCACAGCAATAGCAACAGCACTATGTGATCTCCAAGGGATGTGCACAAGAGTTGACCTTGCAACCATGCAGAGTTGGGGGACATTTGTAGGGCAGACTGACCAAATACTGCCAAATGCAGATGGCCTATGTAAGTTACCCCTGCCAGGAATAGTGACTAGTGTACTAGACATAACTGTAGGTGCAACAAACCATCATAAGGGTGTGCACACATATGCACCCACAAAGTGTATGCATCTCAGTCAGCATCTGCACAACTAACACATTTGTTTGACACTGCATTTAACTGCATAGGTCATATGTCACATATCAGGTTCATGTAATGTTAACATATGGAGTAATGTGGTCCCATGGTATGTCAAGGAAAAGGGCATCATATCAATAAGGGTGTGTACACTCCCCATAGCCATGGTAAGGTTTGAAGGTTGTCAGTGTAATTGTATCATATTGGCCATAATTGCACCGCTGATGATGAGATCTGTAACTCAGACATCAGGCATTCACAAATGACATCTGTCCACATATCTTCCCGGGTATGTGTCAGACAAACACATACGGGTTGTGAGCAGCAGAGCAAATATAACTGACACAATAATACACATTCAGCAATGGTGTGTACACCTGTGTGGTTTGGTACACCTTACATGCTAGGGTGCCGAACAGGTGCACAGCAATACTGTGTACATGGGTGCAGTGCGTTCCAGGGGAAGTGGCATCAACTATTAACACAACCCATGCATCACAGAGATGTATAATGTTGCTAGCAGGGATTGACTATAGCTACACTGCATGCTGTTGAGTGCCATATGTCATGCATGTTGACACATGGGTAATGGCAGGTCTGTGTAATATCTTTGTGCAACCTCACCTGTAAGTGTGTGTATGTGTGTGTGTGTGTGTGTGTGGGGGTATTTTGTTTGTAAGTGCAATCTGTTGTTATGGAGGGGGGTTGATGTATGTAGGATGTTTGTGTATGTGTACGTGTGTGTGTGTGTGTGTGTGTGTGTGTGTGTGTGTGTGTGTGTGTGTGTGTGTGTGTGTGTGTGTGTGTCCATATATGCACACTTGTGAGTGTTGGGTTGTTCATACCTCTCAATGTCTCTTTGAAATCTTGCAGTACATGGACATGGACAGACATATGAGACACCAGGAATGCATTTCTGACATGTAATCTCAGGGCAGCTGATAGTATAATAATGTCTGTAGAACTAGACACCAGGGATACTGTTTTAATTGCAATCAGCAGAAATGTGGAAGAATACCCATGTATGCAGCACTACAGATGCATTGCGGAATTACTAGACAACACCAGAGAGTGTTTCCAAATATTACTGTAGTCCACATAAAAAGTTAATAGAGCAACAGATCTTGCATCTACTGAACAATAGATACATATGACACTCCAGTGTGTGACATTATTGAGTGGCTGTAGTAGCCCATAACATATGGAGGCTATGCTCAAGATGTTTGGACAAACCCAGGTGAACACTGGATGACATCAGGGAGTCTTTGAAAAAACAGCTCCAATCAAGTCAGAGGTAATGGTGTAACAGGTCATGTTTTGTGATCACTTTTCTAGGCAATTAGAAGAATGATACATTAATGATTGGTATTACTGACTGTAATTACTCAAGACTGATGCAGGATGGGGAACTTAAGAGAATTAACAAGGTACAGTCTGTAAACTCAGGGACAGGTAAGTAGTATGGTGGAATGTTAGTGTGTATATGTGTATGTGTGTGTGTGTGTGTGTGTGTGTGTGTGTGTGTGTGTGTGTGTGTGTGTGTGTGTGTGTGTGTGTGTGTGTGTGTGTGTGTGTGTGTGTGTGTGTGTGTGTGTGTGTGTGTGTGTGTGTGTGTGTGTGTGTGTGTGTGTGTGTGTGTGTACTGTTAAGCAATAACGTACAGGTCTTAAAGTGCATTTATTTATTTCCCCTCACAGGTGGCGAAGAGGGTCAGGGTCCCTCCTGCAGGCAATCTGATGATGGTGTCCATAGAGACACTGAACATGATGATAGGTGTGTTGAGGCACAGGTGGGGTTGTCAGAGGCTGAAGCTGCACCTTCATTTGACATCCCGCTGTTATCCACCCCATCCCCGCACACAGTCACAATACCTATACATACCCCATCACCAGTGGCCATAGCAGAGGGACAGTTGGTGGTTGGTGGCATGGGACAGGACAGTGTGGTATCTATGGCATGTGTGTCTGGACACAGCAGCCATAGCTGGATGTCCGGTGGGATACCACATAGGCAGATGTACAGGGGTGCTCATTGGAGGGTTGCTGGTCATCGTGCCCCTGGCAGAAGTGAAACATCTGGTATCACCAGATGCATGATTCAGGCTGTCATGGAGGCGCAGGCATGTATGGAATGGTACACCAGACAGGTTTTGAAGTTGCAGAGGGCTACTCATTCAGCTGTTACTGACAACATCCATGGACCTGCAGGTGCCCTCCATTATTTTACAGATGTCATGGATAGACTGTTGGGTGAGATGATGGAACTCCTTCACTGTGGAATGGCTGAGCTCGAGCATGTGTTGGGAGTGGTGTGACAGCCACATGGAATTAGGCCAGCAACACCAACAGCTAGAGGTTGACTTGGACGTGCAAGCTCACCAAGCCGCTACCCGTAGTGGCAGTACCAGCCTCAGCACTGCAGGAGGGGCAGTGTCCACACCACACCACAGCAGGCCACATGCACGTGGCCCTGGCCAGTCCCAGGAGGGACCTGGTTCCATCAGACATATGTCATCATCAGGGGAGAGTACCATATTGTGGCTTGTACCTGGACATGCCCATGGAACCCCTGGCAGACACAGTTCTTGTGTCCATGGCCGGAGGCTGTGAACTGCACACCCTGCCAGGTATGGTCTGCAGCTGTCCAACAAATACCTCTATAGGGCAGCCACATGGCAGAACTGTGTGCATGCATACTCAAACACAATACAAACACAGATAGGGCAACCCCATACCTACATACACTACATCACCATGGCCATATCAATAATTAAACCCCCTCACTCACACACACGTGGTGTCAAACACAACACATCTTGCGCATATGATGATCCCTGTGCCACATCCCTGTCATCCATAACATCGATGCAGAGACAGGCTAATATGGTTCTGATCCACACAGTGACTGGACTACGGTGTGCCAATGTAATGCTGTGTAACATGTCAGCAGTAATGCTTAATGCTTACATGTCAGGAAGTGTAGCTGTCCAGCCATTATGCATTATAGCTGTTCTTAACACTGAGTGATTGTGGTCTCCATAATGTAATCCGTTTGTGTTGTAGGTCTCCATGTGTCAGCAGGAGGATGGTTTGCTGTTGTATCCTACAAGGGGTATGCCACTGTGGTGACACCTTGGCTGTGCCGTATCCTGGGTAAAGGTGAAAACATGTCACAGGTCTGTATAACAGTTACTGCATGTGCCACATGGCTGATAGGTCTGGGGATGATGAATACAGGTGAGTGCATGGTGGCTGCTGTCAGCAGCCCCTTCTACAGTGGACAATGGTAAGTGTACTGGGTGGCACACACCACATGTTTGTGTATAACACACAAAGAGGCTTTGGTGTTGATGCAATACACATTGTAGCCTATGTAATTCCACCAAGCCAGAATAGGCACACCTACACATTGAAGAATAAACAGTCCGCTAGTTTAATGTCATTGACGATGGTACTGGCAGGATATATGTACCCCTTCCCCAATGTAGTGAAATCTTCAACTCAGTAAACATAGGTGTGCTGGTGTGGGTGGCACAGCCCTACCATTTGGAGGGTGAGAGGTGCTGTAGAACCACAGATGGTGTGATAGACAACTACCTAACCTGTTAACATGAACTGTACAGTATTACGGCCAGTGAGGGGATACACTCAGCAGTAACTGCAATGATGGTGGCTGTGTCCACAACAGCCACACCCAGCTATATATATATATAATATATATATATATATATATATATATATATATATATATATATATATATATACACACATATATATATATATATATATATATATATATATATATATATATATATATATATATATATATAAATATCAACCACAGTATCTCTGCACACCCATACAGTGGTAAAGAGGGCATTTACACATCTACCACTAGTTGTGATGGAATGTATGTCCACAGGATGATACATGTGAAATGTTAGCATATGCCAGGCAG
>NC_056737.1:901312413-901425457 GCF_019279795.1 Protopterus annectens
ACTGAGCTGCTAGGCATGTCACAAAGCACTCTGCAAACTACAGGCAGACTGCCACAACACTGGCCTACATTTCTCATGAGGGAATACACATGTACCTGCAAATATAGCAGGCTCTGCAGGCATGTAACAACACAGAGTAACAGACACCTGTGTGAAAGTGCATACCCACAACCAATGTAAACACAGCCACAGCCACATATGGTAAGCATGCTTAATATTACAGTATATGAACTGACTGATCAACACCATCCTCATATGTGCCACTCACACACTAATCCTACATATACTGGGCCAATACAGAGTGTATTCAGATGCCTGACTATGGTATGGGACATGTGTGTGTTTGACCCTACAAACATGTAAGCCGATAGGGTACCAGACTCTGGAGCAGCATGCAACATCAGATAGAACAGGACCAAGAACAATGACATCTACCAAAGTCTGTACACAAGACAAGGTACATATTCGCAATATACACACTGTCAACAATCACCATAAGTACACAGACCTCACTACTGTACACACAGGTTTTGCCATCAAATATAGCACCTACTATATGTAACATGTCTACCAGTCTGATATTTCACTGGCTTGTTATCAGGTATGATGTCAATAAATAATGGTGTACTGAACATATGCAGCTCTTACTGCATTGTATATGTACAAAGGTTGATGGAGTTGTGGCTGGAGGCACAAACACAGGGCCAATATTGACATGTTGTTGTGATATCCTCTTACATTTACTGGTGGAACAGGGTTTGTTGTGACATATGTCCTATGAGGGATATGAAGTCAGTAACTCTCATGGCTGTCACCATGTACTGACTGCAATACTCAGACTTTGCTTCTGCAGTTCTAAAGATAGGTAATCTGTGAGTAATGCAACACATGTAAGACTCCAAACAATATCCAAGCTGCAGATAGCCCTACAGGTGGGAGCTTCCTCAACCACATAACACTGTCATGACAGGTATTAAATCATATAGACCATGCCATATCCACACAAACCCTGTTAAACCAACCATGTACTACTCCACATCCACTAGACAGGGAGTGAGAGAGACAGACAGAGACAAAGTAAGACAGGGAGGGGTTAGGAGAGCAAAAGCTTAGCATGTATGTGTCATACACTTACCAGTACAGGCTTTCAAACCCCTACCTGACTATACACCTCATCACAAAAGGGTTCTCATCCAGGAAAAAAAGAGGTCATTGTTCCCCTCTACTTGGCACTCATTAGACCCATTATAGAGTACAATGCCCTTTTGGAATGTATCTCACAAGACATATGCAGCAACTGAAAAGGCCACAGAAGTACCTCACAAAGAGGATTACTGGCCTCAAACAGATGCCCTACACTGACCGTCTCAAAAAACTCTAGCTTTACTCTGTAGCATATCACCTACTCCGAGGAGGTATCTCTGCCTAACATATAAAGCAATGTTAAACCCAGAGCTGTTGGACATACTTTACCTTAAGAAATCTCAATCGAGCTACACGCTCTAGGGACCTAAACCTTGTCACCACAATAAACAGGTCATGCTGGAGGGAAAGATTCCTGTGCCAGAGACTTTCTATACTCTGGAACAAGCTACCCATCTATGTCAAGCGGAGTTCCTCATTAGCACTCTTCAAGAAAAATCTTGATGAGTGGATGGGAATTATGAAATACACCCCAGGTATTACTTCTGTGGCTCTGCTTGACAGGGGCACAGAAATTTACTTTCTTGTGTGGCGTAAGCCATGGAACCTCATTGGCTAGACTTACTTTGGCCCTTGGGCCTATAGCCTAGTACCTACCTATGAACCTGTGTATTGCTATTACATTATTGCAGTTATTGCATGCACCACAGAGCTTACATGTTGGAGAGCTGTCCAAAGGTATATGTGATGGTGACTGACATCAGCAACAGTGATAAAGGAGGGATAAGGTAGCTGTAGTACATGTGGCTGTCCACAAGAACAGGTGTCAAGGATGACACAGCCACACTCTCTCAGGGACTCACACACATTATCACAGTTGGCAGGGTCAGGATTAGAATTCCTAACTAACTAGTTTGCTACACTACAGTATTACACAAGTATCACATGTACCACAGAGGTTATCAGGCTGATATATGGGCAAAGGGTATGTCAATGTGACTGATATCAGAAGGCATGCTTCAGTAGGGCAATGGAAGGTGTAATGAGTATGAATGGCCTCCAAATCATTAATCTCCACAAACACACAGACACAAGTTTGCCAGTACTGATATGCATGGGTTTATTGCTTCACGGGTGTGTAATGGTTGACTATGCCACATGGCTGTACAAGGCTAGGCAAAAGGTATACCTTGGCATCAGGCCACATGACAATAGTATGCAGTGTGGCTCAGGGGTGTAGTCTCTGGATTGGCCCACACAGGTGGGTATTGCATTCATCTTCCACTCATCTGGGTTATTATTGTGGGTGGCCAGTGCTGTGCAATGCTTGCCATGTATGTGTTCTATATTCCACAACATGGATGGTGTCTGAGATGTGCGCACGTCCCACATTAATGTTCTGTGACATGTGAAAGTATACCTGGGGTGTCTGGGGCATATTGTGTGGACAGATTGTTATCATCCGATGTGACATTCCTGACCTCATGTGGTGAGAACTGGCAATGGAAACCAGGTTGCCCCTGCACCTACATTGACAGCATGATACAGGTATTCACTGGTGTTAGTGGCATCTGTACATACAGGGCATGTGTATAAGGCATGGTATTTCCATTGTGGGTTACATTTTCTGACTCTACAGTTGTTGCAGGTGTCCAGTGGGGAACATAGCAAAGGACCACTGTATGCAATGATTTGCCTATTGTAGGGATGGGACAGGGTTGTAGTCCACTGCAATCACCCCATGGTTACTATCTGTGGGCAATATGCAGGGAACTACCAACATAGTTGTTGTTGCCTAGCCAAGTGTGATGGTCTATGAGACATGAGTGGAGAGTGTTCTCTGGGAAATACATGGGTTGCCTATATTGTTCCCAAATCCATAATGTCACATGTAGGGGTATGGATTGTATACACCAGTCTCACTGCTGTTTGACATCTGTTGTCCTTGTAAGGTGGACATTGTGACATATAATAGCTCCACCATATAAGAAATTTGCAAAATCCACTGCACAATGAGTCCTGTTACACACTCACAGCTACCTCCACACAGGATACCGATGACAAACACACAGAGTTTCACAGTCGCCATGTTTGGGATTAAGACTCCTACCTACTTAGTATATCACACTATAACATTATGCAGTTACAGCATGTGACACAGAGCTTATTGGGTCACTTTTTTCCCAAAAGTGTACTTCAAGGTGAATGACATCACATGGCTTGAAAAAGTAGGGCAATGGAAATTATACTGATTGTGAATGGCCTCAAAAGCATTGATCCCTACACATACACACTTTCACAGTTGCTTTGTGTGGAATAAGAACTCCTACCAAAGTAGCACATCACAATATAGCATTACACAGTTATAGCATGCACCACAGAGCTTACTGGGCTATTCCTTCGCCAAAGGTGTTTTTGAAGGTGAATGACATAAGCAGGCTTGCCAAAGTAGGGCAATCGAAATTGTAGTGACTGTGTATGGCCTCAAAAGCATTGATCCCTACACATAAAAACAAACACACACACACACAGAGTATCACCATTGTCATGTCTGGGATTTGAACTCCTACCTAATTATTACTTCACACTACAGCATTATGCAGTTATAGCACACGCTACAGAGTTTAGTGGCTTACTTGTCCCCACAGGTGTATTTCAAGATGAATGACATCAGCAGGCTTGCCAAAGTAGGACAATGGTTCATAGGTTCATAGATTAGTACTAGGATGACTGCTCTTGTGAGCCATTTTAAGCCTAGTCAGTTATCCCTTGTGAGACTCAAGCTCTGCACCTTGTGTTTGTAAGGCAAACACCTTAACTATTAGGCCATTCTCCCAACCCTCATATATTCCCTTCATATATTTATCTAGGCAGAAACGGCAGGTTAATAATTCCAGTAGAAACAAACAGAAAATAAATCACGCATGTATTAGCCTTTGATGATCGCGAAACTCAGACTGGGCAAAGACTCTTTTCAGTGGACACCCAGCAGGAAAAGCTCTATATAAATTGCATATTTGTGCAGGCAAATAACATGAGCTAAAAATAAAAACATACTACATAACACTAAGGTGTATATAGTTTAACATGCGATCACTATGGTATGCAAGCTGTACTGTATTTACATAGGCTAAAACAGCAGATATAAAAAGATAATTCAGCATTATTCTACAGTTTGATATACAGACTGCAGATGAGGAATATGCATATTTTCTCTAAACATTCACCCGAGACAGTGAAGCAAGACAGAAAATATGAGGATTTAGGTTACTTGATTTGGGAGTATAAATGGTACGAGGACAGGCTTGTTTAGTTTAGAGATACAATTTCATTTTTTTTCTTTTTTAAACTGATAGGCTAAGAATTACTAATGGGAGGGTTACAAGTAAAGGACTGTTTTGCTGAGAAATATGTTTTCAATGAGAGTTTATTTAGTAGACAAGATGCTATATAAAAAAATCAGTACCATTTACTGGTTTCTGCTTGGCTGAGTAAAACTGGCCAATGAACTTGGGCTATTTAACTGCTATTCTGCACATGATTACAGTGGGTGAAATCCAAAGTGTGGAGTTTAGCAGAATGCATATATTCCAGCTCTGTTATTAACTTCGAACGTTACTTAAAACAATTTTTATTGAATATGCCAGAACCAGCAAAACCCACTGCCCCTAAAAAGGGTTCAAATAATGTTTGACTGGAAATTGTAGTGACTGTGAATGGCCTTTAAAGCATTGATCCCTACACATACAAACCAACACACATGCACACACAGACACACACACACACACACACACACACACACACACACACACACACACACACACACACACACACACACACACACTGGCACCATGTCTGGGATTAGAACTCCTACCTAACTAGTACATCACACTACAGCATTACACAGTTATACCATGTGCAACTGAGCTTACTGGGCTGCTCCTTCCCCAAAAGTGTATTTCAATGTGAATGACATCAGCAGGCTTGCCAAAGTAGGGCAATGGAAAGTGTAGTTTCTAGGTTCATAGGATGGTACTAGGCTATTAGCCCTAGGGCCTATACAAGCCTAGCCATGACAATTCTCTAGCTATTTCTTCCCACAATATTTACTTCCCTGGACCCCTTTCTAGCAAGTTGACTGGCATGATCCCCAGGGTGAATTTCCTATCTCCCATCCAATTGTCAAGGTTCCTTTTGAAGAGTGCCAAAGAGGCACTCTGCTTGACTTGTATGGGCAGTCTATTCCAGAGTCTGGGGAGTCTTTGGCTCAGGAACCCATCCTTCCAGCATGTTTTGTTCATTGTGATGACAAGGTTTAGCTCCCTGGAGCATGTGGCTCTGAGGGATTGGGATTTCTTTAAGTGTAGCATGTTCAACAGCTCTGGGTTTGATATGGCCTTGCATGTTAAGCAAAGATCGCCTCTGAGTAGACAATATGTGACAGAGTATAGCTGGATGCTTTTTAGATGGTCAGCATAGGGCATCTGCTTTAGGCCTGTGATTCTTTTAGTGAGGTATTTCTGCAGCCTTTCTAGTTATTGCAAATGTCTTGAGAGGTACATACCAAATGGGGCATTGTATTCTATACTGGGTCTACTGAGAGATGACTATAGTGGGACAATGACCTCCTTTTTTCTGGATGAAAAGCCCTTAGTGATGAGGTGTGCCACATAGGCAGATTTCCTGACTTTTGTGGTGATGTGGTTATCAAAGATGAGACTACTGTCCATCTGTGTCCCTAAGTCTCTTATTTTCTTACTTTCAGTGTTTAGTGTACTGCCACCTATGTGGTACTTTACAGGTACATGTTTCTTCCCAAAGGGATAACTATACATTTCTTGGCATTGAGCTTGAGCCCATGACTCTGGCACCAAGCATCTGTTTCTGAAAGGCCCTTTTGTAGAATATCCACATCATTTGGGGACTCAATAATGGCTCTCAGTTTGCAGTCATCTGTGACCTTTGTTAACCAGAGTCCCTTAGTGTCGGCCTATACTTCAGAGCAGTAGATGCCAAACAAGAGCGGTCCCAGGACTAAACCCCGAGGTACTCCAATTGTCACTTATCTGGAGCTGGATTTAGAGTCGGCTACTTTTACAGTGTGGATTCTGTCTGTAAGCCAGTTGGCAACCCATCAAGTGACATACTGATTAATGGCCAGCTTAGTATGTTTAGCTATGATTCCAGACTGGAGGATGGTGTCGAAGGCCCTGGCGAGGTCTGGATAGGCTGTGTGGACCACTTTACCCTCATCCACAGCTCTGGAGACTGGTTTGCAGATGTCAATCAGGTTCAGGAGACATGAGCGGCCCTTCACGAACCCAACCTGGGTGGGGTCCAGTGTTTTGAGGTTGCCACTGTCTTTGTTTATAAGTTCCATGATAATGTGTTCCATGGCCATGAAGATCAGGCTCATCAGACTGATGGGGCGGTAATTCCCAGGATCCAAGGTGGATCCCCCCTTGTAGAGTGGGATAACTGTAGCTGTGCGACACTCAGTGGGCAGGAAGCCTGAGGTGAGGCTATGATTAAACATGGCACTTAGGTGAGGTGCCAGTTCATTTTGTAGTTCATGTAGTAGACAGCCCGGGATGTTGTCTGGTCCCATGGATGCTGTATTCTTAGCTTTGGAGAGTGTGGTTTTTACCTGTGTGACCATTATTACTGGAAGCTGGCAATCTTCCGGTATTGAGATGGGCCCTTTAGGGGGTGGGAGGGGTGTGCAGTTGGCACTGAATCAATCTGCCAGGATATTGGCAATATCCTTGGGATCAGTATAGTTAATGCCATTCTGTTATAGTTCTGAGCAGATTTGAGCATTACCATTTAGATTCCTGACATAGCTATGTAACAGCTTGTGGTTGTCTTCGTAATCTTTGGTTATATTATTTCCATAACTAGCTTTGGAGGATTTTATGAGGGATCTCAGCTTCTTACTGAGGCTGGTAAGGGAGTTTTTTGCATCCTGGGATTTTCTTCTTTTCTGCAACAGTTTCTTCCTTTTGTTGTAAAGTTTGTTTATAGCAGGGGACCACCAAATTGGCTTCCTTTGCTTGGAGGAGAGCATCTTGGTTCTTTTTGGGATGGCACGGTTCATGCACAAGTGGATGTGCTCATACAGTGCCTTAGTGTAGGATTCAACAGTCAAACTTTCAGTTCCTGTGTGCATGGGTGTCATGAAGTTTGTCACATCTGACTTGTGTAGTATGAAGTTGGCTTTGGAGACATTTTTATGGAGGTTTCCTTACTGGGGTGTGAAGGAGGGATATGGATGTCAAGGGTGATTAGCTTATGGTCAGACCTGACCACTGATGGGGTTGAGCATAGATATAGAGCATCAATTTCCCACGTTGGTAATGACCAGGTCTAGGACACTGGAGCCCCTGGTGGGACTATGAGTTAGTTGATCCAGAGCATTTGGAATTATGACTTCCAAGAACCATTGGGCAAAGGTGTTGGTACACGAGTAGTTTTTCCAGTTAATGGCAGAGTAGCTGAAATCACCCACTATTAGGGTGTTTGGTTGTATCTTAATATTTTCCAGTATGTTTAGAAAGGTGTAGTGAGAATCTTGGGGCATGGTGGGGGATCTGTAGCAAGCTATACAATTTGGATTGCAGTCTTACCTAGTGTTAGTTGCACCTGGAGAATTTCAGACACATTATGTTGAGCGAGTAGCCTGGTGGTGTGAATATCCTTGTGAATATGGACACTCCTCCACCCTTAGTGTTTGGGTCCTGGTTTGGTGGCCGACAGGTGTGGTAAGAGCTGTACCTGGTATTGCAGGGGTGCACTCTGGAGCCTTGAACCAGGACTCTGTTACTGCGCAGATATCGATGTTCTCCATTTTAAGGAGTGCCTATGAATGGCCACAAAAGCATTGATCCCTACACACACACAAACACACACACATAGTCTTGTAGTTGCCATGTTTGGAATTAGAGGTCCTACTTAACTAGTACATCACACTATAGCATTACGCAGTTTTAGCACACACCATGGAGCTTATTAGGCTACTCCTTCACCAAAGGTGTATTTCAAGGTGAATTACATCAGCAGGCTTGCCAAAATAGGGCAATGGGGAGTGCAGTGTGTGTGCATGGGCTATAAACCATTCATCTGGAAGCAGACACACAACACTCAGTCACACACAGGTTTAAATTTAACAGGTACGTTTATACAACTGCTAGATGAATAATGACTTGTACAGTCATGTTACAAAGTTATCACAAGCACCACAGACACTGTAATGCTGAGGTATACCAGAGGCAAATGTCTACAGTTATTGACATTTGCACATCATGTGGCTTTAGCCAACTGGATCTGTGCTGAGTGAGACAGGCCTCATGATAGGAGGCTCTCTGTCATTGTCTGTCACTCTCTTCCACACATCTATGTATGTGTAAGTTTGGCCTATTATAGTATGTTGTCCTTGGATATATGTTTGTATTCCTATCCAATGAGTGTGCAAAGCATAACTGGTGTGCAATGTGCAGTGTGCGTGCACAAACATCTGAGACTGTCAGATCTGTGTAGTCCATTGTTGTTGCCAGACATGGGCTTCATTTCTAAGTGTGGGAGAATGCCCAGTATGACCTTCTGTACTGAATGTGTGAATCCATTCCAGGTAGGTTGTACTCCAGTGTAGGCTTTTCTGTTCTACACCTACAACTAGCAACCTGTTTCTGTGGGATATCTGTAGATCGGTTGACAATATGGGGTCACAAGTGGCAAAGGATAGTGGGTTGCTATAAGTAATTGTGTCTGTGCTGCTTCTGCTACATGGTTTTGGTGTTAGCATAGATATTCAGACATATATACTGTTTTACACTGTGATGTTTTATGTCATCAACTACTGTCAGGTGTACATATTTTCTTGCTGGAGAACACAGGGTGAATGAAGCTGTGTCCAGTATTGTGGTCTGCAGCCTACATATTCTTGCACAATCATGCCACTCTGGAAGGGAAGCTGCAGACACTTGCTGATGGGTCTGTGTAAATGGTTCAGCACCTTGGTACAGTGGTGGCTAAGAATCCCATGCTTGTACATCCATTGACGTGACAGTATGGCCATATCCTGCTGTGGCCATGCCTCACAGCTGTAGAGATTCACACTGGTTACCCAGAGGCAGGGCTCATATTTCTGGTCATTACCCCTTCACATTGTGGTTTACAAGCAGGTTTGTAGCCACACATTCCTGTGTTTGCAGGCGGGGATAGTATGTGCACACGTCTGAGTTTCAGACTTCACACACTCCATGGAGTCCATGCTCCTACCCCCCCCCCCATTATTCTATCCTCTTCTGAACATTATGCAAACATTATCTGATAAGTTCCCTATAGTTATCACTTCATCCCAGCAATATTTAGGGGTTGGTCCACAGTTCATGCAGTAGGACATGGTGGACATGCTACTGGGATTTGTCGACATGGCCTTGCATTTGGGTTCTGTTGACTGTGTTATGTTGTTATTTGGGAGTCCATGAGATAACATACATTGGCAGGACGGGTGAGACACAGGCCTTTGACAGAGTACTGTAGGGCATTTGTTAGTGACGCAGAACATCTGTAGCAGGCCGTTGCATTGTGTCACTCCTACAGTCCCAGGCTGCAAGCCACTATATTCCCCTGGGGTGACAGGGTAGGTGTACTAGCTGTTAATGTCAATAGTTTCTGTCCTTATTGATCCAGTGGTATGGATGCTAGCAGGGTGCTGCTTACAGCTAGGGGTATACCTGCATGGGACATCTCTTCAGCATGCTGCATTCTGTGGCTATTTCCATACAGAGGCGGGGGTCATATTGTACTCATTCCTAACAGCAGGGATAAGACCTGTGAGGTACATGTGGCTGATGGTGGGTTGAGCTGAGTGCATGTGACACCGGTATTTGTTACAGATTTCATGCTGCCAGTTTAGGTGTCTACTATCTGCTGGCATCCCATTCAGCCACCCGATTCCCTTGCATGCTCACATCCATACCATCGATACAAGTAACAGAACATGCTACTCCAGTCAGCCATTTATAGGGAGAGTGACTTACTTTGTGGCTGTGCCAGTATTGAGTATGGTCCTGGAGGGCTGACTATGTCAGATGCACATAGTAAACTCCCTATACATGGTTAAGCGCAGGTAGTGTCATGTTTGGTATCCCTTTTACTGTATGTGTGAGTGAGAGAGAGATGTAATTCCCTGCGTTCCTAACATGTCAGTGAATGTGCTACGCGTAGCCTCTTTGCCAAGGCCTGGGCATACTGGGCATGTCTTCTTCTGCCTATTGGGGCAAGCTCAGGTTGTTCCTCCAGTGAGTCACTTTGTGCCTGTGCAGGCCTTGGTAATGGTGGGGGGTGGGGCTGTGTGGCCTTGCCCCGTGCTGTTCCTGCTGCAGCTGTTTCTGCAGGATCATATTGTGTAGCATGGCAAATATGATGACAATTTTGGTACATGTAGCTGGTGAGTACTGCAAGGCTCCACTGGATATGTCCAGGCACTGGAACTGGGACTTGAGCATCCCAAACGCATGCTCTATTATGATTCTGGTCTGTGCTTGTGCCTCATTATGGCATTCTTGTTCGGGAGTGTGTGCATTTCTGATGGGTGTCATCAGCCACGGCTCCAGTGCGTAACCAGCATCCCCCACTAGGTGGTCATATGGGATGTCCCCATTGGCAAATCTCTGGTATGGTACAGCTGCGTCATATGCCAGATGTGGGAGTTGTGATAGCTTCCAGGGCTACCAGCACACACATTCATTATAATGACCTGGGAATCACACACAACCTGGCAGTTGATGGAGGGGAAGCCCTTGTGGGTCATGTAGAATCTACCCCACTCACTGGGTGGTGCTTTGATGTGTATGTGTGTGCAGTGTATAGCACCAACTTTCTCAGGGTATTCTGCTATTTGGAGGAAGAAATGCATATTGCTGGTCAATGCCTCATGGGTGTTGAGGAAATATATGTGCTCACCGGTATGTGCTGACATGGCATCCAGGAACTGGTGGAGTACCATGGATGCTGATGCCTGTGAGATCCCCATGATATCCCCAGTTGGTCTTTGGAAGGTACCTGTGGCTAGTATTCTTAGGCCTTCACATACCTTGGTATCCACTGGGATGGGTTCCCCTCTGTTGGTTCTGTGTGTGAGGCGTGGCTGGCACAGCTCAACAATTTGCTGTAGGAGGTCCCTGTCCACCCTACAGTGCTCCAATATCTCCAGCTCATGTAGCCCCTGGTAGGTTACCCTGGGTCTGTACACTCTTCTCCTTCTCCTCAGTGTGGGTTGGTCATCAGCATTCTCATCCTCACCACCCTCAACCTCTTCCACATGTTGATTTATGAGAGCAAATGCAGCCCCTATCATTTTGTTGCTTTTGTTAGGTAAAATTTTGCCGTTTATGTCCATCGGTGGTGTAGAGTTTGTGGGCAAAACTAGAGGGAAAGGTGTTTGCATAGTTTATAGTAGTGTGCTGGGCTCCTGCCTGTGTAATTGGCTGATTCTGATACATTTCACCTGCCAGCTATGCTAGTTCTCCTTGATTACCTTCTTACTGCTGTTTTCCCTTCCCGTGCCTTCCTGTTTAAGCCCCGAGGTGCTCCATGCAAACACAGTGCTCAGATGTGCATGGAGCTGCTATTTCCTGGTTTACTTTTTTTTTTTTTTTGGTTTAAACCCCGATGAGTGGCATGCACACCCATTTAGGCAATGTAAAGTGTGCTTGGCAGCTTCAGACACACCCCCTTCCTTAGCTCTGCTAAGCTAAGGGCAAACCCGAGCCACAGGGCTCCAATCAGCTTACAGTATGCCTGATACACCCCTCTATGATGTCAGCTAGCTCTTAGGCTTGCACCATGGTCTTCCTGCACCTACACGGTTGGGTGCAGGCTAGCCATGAGGGGAAATCTGTGATTCAGTATCATTCCCCTCATTTGCATAGGATTGCCTGCTAATGTCTAGTTACAATTCCCACAATGAGCCTTCCCACTTAGCAACCGCTATTCACTGGCCTTGTTGTCTTCTGCCTGCCATTGACTATAATGGCAAAATTGTGATTTTGCAGAGAAAGCTTTTTTCAGGGTTTTTCTTTTATTTTCCAGCTGATCCCATTTGCACGCAGCTGCCCTACGCTTAAACGGCCGAAATCGGCCAAAAAAAAGTTATTTATTTATTTTTTTTGCAACTGTTTTCCATGCCAGTGGCTATATATTTGGCCAATGGCATGCTTTCCACATTATATACACTCTTTATTTGGAGGTGTCATGGCTCTGTTGTGTCATTTGCAAAAATGTACTCGGTTACTAACCAAGTACATTTCTGCAGGTTACACTAATCCTGCACAGATGGCTGCCATCTTCCTGGATCGCTAATTCATCTCATTTTCATGGTTTTCACCTGCAAATTTGGTAATTAGCATACAGGAGCTGTGTCCATGCAGGAATAGTGCAGGAGCACTCATACATGTCTCAGGAGCTTGTTCCTGGATCTCTCAGCAGCCATATTGCCTCAAGTAGCTCGTGCACTATTCCTGCATGCTGTGCAAAGCTTGCTGAATCCTGGGGAGTGTCTGAGTTATGACTGAAAGGCCAGATTAGAAAATAAAACTGGGCAGCCACTGATGTCATATGGCAATACCATGAAATAAAGCATGTGCAACTACAGCAGACTGATTTAAGAATGATTTAAGAAAACAAGATAAATTACTGTGGGCAAATATGTTAATGCAATAAAAGTAGCATATGGATATATAAAATAACAGATGCCTGAAAGCTTATTAATCATAAAGATCTTTAAAAGTTGAAGGTAGGGGAAGAGTTTTGTTGGTCTCTCTGCTCTCCTGCACTCATCATGTGATGAGTGAACTAATAATAATACTAGGTGATCTTAACCTATTTAAAAACATAAAAACGGTATAAATGGGATTAAACAAGGGATGTGTATTGCTAAATGACTTACCATCGAATTATAAGGCATTCAAGATCAAAGGACTGTGAGCTCATCAATATGAGGCTTTAACCTACTCAGTGGAGATAGCAAAAACAAATGGAATAAAGTGAGCAGGCTGTGGTCTTACTGCCAGTGACTGAACACATCTGTATTAAGCAAGTTTCACTAAGGATATTCGAAAAAGTGTGAAATAACACTATAAAGACAAGTGAAGCTTCTGCAATTTTGAGTTATAAGGTTGCTTGAGAGGTTATAAATATTTGCAAATTGGAGAATGAAATAACTTTTATGAATATCACAATGTACTGTGGAGTCTCAAAGAATAAAACTTAATCATAGAAGGACTACAAAGATGTGAAGTAAAAAAGGGGAAAACAAAAGTAACATTTTCTGACATAATAACGATACATAAAAGGAATAATTCTGTATAAAAGTAAAAATGAATGATGGGACATCAAACTAAAAAGAAAAAAATGTAAGTCAACATTATTGTATATTTACTAATATCATGTCAAACAAATTTATCAGTTATATATACATATACATACACACACACACACACACACACACATATATATATATATATATATATATATATATATATATATATATATATATATATATATATAAGTTTATTTGACTTTCATTGAGTTTTCAAAAATTCGAAATTCATATGGTCAAGATCATATGACTGAGTTTTCAGAAACTCAGAATAAAAAAAACAAAAAGCTATGTTTTTTTGGGAGTGGAGGGGGGGGGTCAAGCCTCCCTGCATCCCCTCACAATCCTTGCAAATTATATATACCAATTCCAAGATCATGTCAGAGTGGGGAAAAGGGGAAAATCCCTGGTGCTCACTGTACTGCAATTCACACCAAATTGTTTCCAAGTGGAATTTACCCCTGTCATCATTACGGTGCTCTCTTTGAGATTGGTATATATAATTTTCAGGGGGTGTGAGAGGTGCAACCCCCGCACATGGAAGGTGCAGGGCACTTACCCCCCCCCCTTCCCTTGCAAAAACATAGATTTTTTTCTTTGAGTTTTCTGAAACTCAATGAAATGGTCTCGACCCATATGAATTTTTTGTTTATGAAAACTTGACGTAGTCTTATTCTTCATAATTCTTCTAAATACACTTTTTTAAGAGGTATTATCTAAACCTCCTTCCCAGAATTTGATGTGCTAGATGTCAGAAATGGCATTTTAAACTGAGTTTCTAAATCAGAGCCAACTTTTGTGAAATGCACAAATGGGGGAACCTCTGCTCTATAGCCTCCATTGTTTTTGTGATGCTTTATAAGTATACATCTTAAAAAAAATCATATTAAAAGCCCTTTGTGAGAGGAAAGAAACAAGGAACTTTTCTGACTAATGGAATGGATTCAAAAAATGTATGCATCTTATATTTAATCATTGATCTGTTTGTGTAAGTTGCTGAAAAGTGTGTGAAGTCATTCATCACTGATAGCTGAGAGATCATTCAGCAAAGTGGTTATGTTACTGACAGATGTTCTAATGTAATAAGAGTTTGGTTGCAATAGTAATATTATATTATATTATATTATATTATATTATATTATATTATATTATATTATGTTATATATCATATCATATTATATAGTACAGCTAAAATAACTTATTAATTAGGAATAATGATTTTACATATTGCTGTTATAAATTATTAATGGCCTTCAATTAGAGTATAAAGTGGCAAAGTGAAAATATACTAAGTTCACTGTATTAATGTTTTACTTGCCAGTCACTTTTCCTTTTAGAAACTACTACTGTAGATTGCATTTGAAAGTTGTTAGTTTTTCATTGAGCATGGCCGCTGGCATTTGTAAGTAAGGGGAGGAATATGGGAGAAACCTGCCAGTATATTGCTATAGCTGGAGCCTTTTAAAGGTTTCATTAAGCTGAAGCTTTGACCCATTTATTTTTTTTTCTAGTTGGAACTTCAGACAAATTAAACCTGAATAAACAGCTAAATTAATAACTTTACTGGCCTCTAAAGCAGTAGCTGTACAGTTTCACAGCAGGTTCCAGCAACACTACTTTATTTATTGGCTTTCTCATTTCCTGTTTCTTAAGTGGGTGTGTAGGAAGTCTGGCCACTGACCATTTTCAGGTGCAGGCTCAGTACTCAGGCCAAAGAAAACAGCAGTATAACAAACAATGTTTGTCAGAACCACAACGCAGAGAAACAGCACATTTAATTTCTTTGAGAAACATAATAATACTGAGAAACAATATAAATAATACAAAAAATTACGTTAGCAGAATTATATTACTGCAATAACATTTATACAGAATTATAATTAAATTTATGCATTTTTCATTAGCAATGATACTGTTAACTGTTTATCAGAAGAACACATTCTGATGATTTTTTTTCTTTCTTAAAACCTAAGACTACTGGCAATCCCAGCCCAACATATGAAAAATTAAATATTTCAAAATTCTAACTGAATTAGTAAATCAGCTAAACACAGAAACAACATACAGGCACATAAGTCTTATAATTACCTACCTTTATTTTTTTTCTAGTTCTTAAGTTAGCAACACAGTATTCATTAAGAAAACAAATGTAAAACAAATAAGCAAAATACTTTCCTGTATATCTCCACATGCCTTTACTTACTGATAAGTACATACACTGAGAGCAGGAGACCATTGTCTGAACCAGCTGAGAGCTCAAGAGATCAGGCAACAGCTTTCTGATTGTGCTGCTATACTGATGTAATGTCACCTCCCTAACAAGTCCGGTTCGTGATGGGCAGATTCACATATGTGGACAGCTATCATCTGTTGTGCAGTATGTCTGGAGACAATCAGATGCTTGCAGTACATAAAGGGATACTGTGGAAATAAAGTCCCAGATTACAAGCAGCTGCTCTTACAAAGCTCATAGCATTAATCGTCTGCAACCAGCTAGACTATGGGCAGGATTCACAAAGCCTCCATGTAAGAGTTATAACTCATACACGGAGGCTGCAGTTAAATGGAGTGATGTTAGCATGCTCTGCATATTCATGAGAGCATGCTGAATCACACTTAAGGCCAACACGGTCCATGTAAGACAGTAGGGGGCGTGTCCGTAGGCCGAGCCCTGTAAGCGGACACACCCCCAGAAGAGGAAAAGTACCCAAAGTAAACAGCCACGACAGAGTCCACGGAAATGTGAATAAACAGAACACAACACATGCCCCCACAGACTATGAACAGAAAACATATAAATGAACACGTTTTATATTTTTTTAAAATTGTAAAAATGTTTAACTGTGAGTGCGCTCGTTTGTGCGGGCGTGCCCGTAGCGCAGCTACAGTTAGCAGTCAGTGGGAAAGCATATAAGAACTAAATATGCAAAATAAGCCAGGAAGCAAAAGCGTAGCGGTAGAGATGTTGGCTGAAGAGCAGGCATTCATGGATCGAGCCCCCACAACACCAATTTTGTTTTTAGCAAAATAAGCAGGAAACAAGTCCCTGACAAATATGTACACATAAAACCACAATTTATGTAAAATGTAATGAAATAGCCCATTTATATTGAAGAAATGTGAGGTAACAACAGAATAAAAAAATGCCAGATGTGCTCATAGCTGAGCTACAGTTTAACAGAGTGAGTGCATCTGCCCGTAGATGAGCAGTGGTTTAACTGGTGCAAAATGAGTGCCCATAGCTGAGCAGTGGTCTAACATGCTAAATCTATGTGCCCCTAACTGAGCTGAGCGTAATATGCGTGCCGATAGCCAAATGAGGCTTAAAGCAGCGTACCCCATTTGCGCGGAGCTGTGCACCGCAAACAAGCTAACCGACGGGCAACGTTGAGCAAGCCGTATCAAAACTGCCTTTACACAGACACACCCCTCAGCATGTCTAGACAGTCATGAAAAATAAAAATCAGTGGCCAGGTTCGAACCCAGGATACTATACACCATAGTCAAGGTACAGAACCACTAAGCCATGACAGCAGTACCTAGAAATGCAATAATAGCTAATATATAGGAATGAATACAAACTAGAGCATGACAATGCAGGTTTACTGAAGTTGATACAATTCCAAAATGGCCAATCACAGATATGTGCGGGAAAAACGGACTATATGAGCCCCATAGGCGGGAATACACAACATAAACAAATGTAGAACTGACCTGCATGCAGAATGACAGGAGTAGGAGAGGGTAGTTGCTTTCGAGCACAGAGGTGGGGTGTTGAGGAGTCCAGGTACATGGTCTGGCTCCTAGTCCATAATCATGAGGCCCAACTCATGCAGGGCCAGGTCCTCTGGGAAGCATACTGGGCTGAGGCATGGGACCGGTTGGCTCATGATCTCACCAGTGCCACAGGGATTCCAAGGACTGGTGAGCAGGTCTGTCACCACCATGCGGACCTGAAGAGATGCAAGCAGGACCAACTGAACCTTTGGATCCAGGAGGCCCGGCAAACACCCAACGCCCCACTACTGAGTAAGTAACATTTAATTATGTATGTAAGAAATTAAACTAGCTGATATTATGGAGATGTGTATTCCAATATTACTTCATTTATTTTACAGCTGCAGGTGTCCGTTCTGCGAACCGCAGAGCCTATGGCGATAGGCTGGTGCGGTTGCGCCACCAGGCAAGTCAGTAATCCACTACCAGTAACTGTAAAGAAATATAAAAGTATGACAGTCAGCAAAAGAGTGCAGTGTAGTCAGTAAGGAATAAAATGTGCAAGTAACAGTGTGAAAGTGTCTGCAAGTATTGCTTGATTACAATAGTGTGTTTCAGCCTGTAAGTGAAACCGAAAAATGAAACTGTCTGACATATATTCTGAAATAAAAATGCCCTACCTGTAAGAAAATAGTACACAACCTGCAGCAGGCTGAAAAGTATAGCTGCAGAAGATGATGAAATCACATGTGTGAAATATATCCCTGTGGAAATACTGAAACATGACAGAAGTGAGACTGCTGGAAAGGATTGTAATAAGTACAGGTAAAACATGTCAATAAAGCCTAGAAGTAAGTATCATCCTGAATAGTAAAATGAAAGCAAGTGAGAGAGTGTGAGAAAGTGTCATGAATCCAGCAATACAGTAGTAATAACCCCTGAATAAAGTATACTGCAGTCAAGACAGAATGAAATGCATGTGAGATTCAAAACCAAACAGCGAAATGTGTTCAAAGTGTTGCTGCATCTGGAATGTGTATCCCAAAATCTGGATATGTTGCTCTCAGTCTGCAATATGCAGATAGGATGATTGTCTGATATACCAAACATCCACACTTGTCCACAGCTATATAAAGCAAATGTAGCAGGATGATGTAGCTGAACAAAGCTAGATATGAATGTGTATGAAGAACAATAAAATGTATATTGATGTTGCAGTAACAGTCCTATCACCAAGTTGAAATAGTTATCATATAGGAAACTGTAGTTAGAACAGTAGTGTGTATATAACTGTAGCTATTAGAAATGTACAGCATATGTATTGTTATTCGAAGGTGTTAATATTACTTTCTTTACCCCACCCTATAACCACATATAAACCATTCTACATGAAAATGGTATGTGCAATCACAATTAACACCCCTGGACGTTTGCCCTGTTGGGTCATATATATTTGCATGTCCGTTGATGCATCTGCCCTGTTCATACATCCACACCTGATTGCCTGTTGCCATCAATTAACCCTGCATGTTGTTGGACTGTGTATTTCTGTTCAAATTATGCATGTGTTATGCACGCTGTTCAATGGTGTGAATATCTGGGTGTTTGGTTAATGGAAATACTAATGCATGCTGTTACAACTAATTGTGAATGGTATTATATGTCACTAACCCAAACTGTCATGACATAATGCAAAACATAGGATGACAGGGAAGGCGGATTCCAGCAGACCCACCTCTCCCACCTCAGCTGGCGAGTGCACCTGGCACTAGTGCCGAGTCCGGACCCTCCTCCGGTGGCCCTGTGCCACCTGCAAGTGGAAGCGCTGCAGGGGATGGGGCTCGCCCCCCCTCTGCAAGTGTGGCCAGAGGAGAACCACCACTCACCCTTCGTAGCGTCCAGACTGTGGTGCGTAGGGAGATTCGGGACTCTGTTCTCGAGCCCTTACGCCAGCTCGAGGCACGGGTGGTGCAACTAACGGGCATGCCTGTTGCCCAGCCTACACAGCCCCCAGCACAGCCCCATCCTGGGCAGTGAAGGAACAGTGGCAACTGCCTGTGGGTGGGGATATCAGTTCCACTGTTGCCATCTGTGGGCTCATAGGCTCTGGATATCCAAACCTCCATCCCCATCAATTGTGTAACCCCCCCACACGTGTCATACACTGCCCCTGTATGCGTCTTGTTTGTCTTGTCTGTTTACCTACCTAACCTACCTCCCCAGCTGTACCGACTTCCTTCACCTGACATACCACTCTCACCTGAAAAAAAAAAAAAAGGGCACTCTGTACCCACAAAAAAATTACGCCCCATACATAGCTGCCCATTCCGCACACATGTCTGCTGGACATGGAACCTATCAATTACAATTGGCTGTACAACAAGTATTATTGTTGTCCTGACACCTCTCTCAGGGGTGGAAGGTTTCAAATGTCACACCAAATTACATACATATGCACAGCTGTTGCTGATGAAGAAATGGGCAGCTATGGGCCTTACCTACATCCCTCCTGCACATCTCAAGCTTGTTTCCCTGCTGTCTTACCCTCTTTGTGACCCCTTTTTCACCACTTTCCTGTCTCCCCATTTTCTTTTCTTTCAAAGAAAATAGTGCGGGTGTGTGCCAGAGTAAGCACCGTTAAGCAGTTCTAAGCGGGTGTGCACGTGTGTGCACGGAGCTAACCGCCAGTGTGCATGCATGAGCTCCGCACAAACCAGCGCTAACCCGGTTACAACTGCTTAAAAGTGCCTTAGTCACTTTGATTGACAGGTCCTGTACTCAGTTCAAAAGCAAAATAAAATCCCACTGTCAGTCCCGAACCCTGGAAACACTAGTCTGTACGACCTACCACTAAGCCATCACTCTTATACAAAAACATTGTGCTAAAATAAATATAACATGTAATAGTAGGGATGAATGAAAGGGAATATAGGATGTGTAGTACACAAAGCATGTCATTTAAAATTACTGTCAAAACTACTGGAGTTCCATAATAGTAGTGTGTGAACAGAAACAGCCATGCTAGTTGGCAGCTTGTAGATAATAAGGTCAGTTAAAGTACATATATAAATGTATGTATATGTACATATATATATATATAAATATATATCTATATATAGTTGTAGGAGTCAATGTGCATACACACTTGCTACAGGGAACATGAGAGAGGAATGGAGAAATGTGAATATACAACACAGCCTGAATCATGAGAGAGATACTAACCTTTACCCTCACAGAACACTGTCCAAAGCATACCAGCATGGTCCCCGCCCTCACAATCTGAAAGGGCAATGCCTATCTCACATACCCTTTTATAGCACTGACCTGAAATCACAGTGAGAACTGCAATCAGTACACAACTGGCTGTATGCAATTAGCAAATGCTGGCTTACAATTGGTGCAGAGGCCATCACATGGACCTATGCAGATACCTACAAAAGCATCCAGTGCTAACACTCCCCACATGAAATACATTCATTGCATTGTCTGTAAGCAGGCAGATGGAGAGCGAGAAGTGTGAGAGAGAGAGAGAGAGAGAGCAAAAAAAAAAAAATTAGACACTGTGACTCTGTCACCTGAAGCTGTCAGCACTGACAGTAGCAGCAGCAAGCAGAAGCTGTGGTAACACAACCAGCTGCAACAAACAGAGGTAATACAAAGTAGCAGGTTAATAGTGTGCATACTGTGAACCCTCCAAATGTGTCATAGGTCTGTATCCATAGGTATGTCCATGTGATATGTTGTGTGTACGTAGTTCCACCAAAAGGGGATGACCATACATTACATGTCAATCAGTCTTAGGCCATGATCCTGGCAGCAGTTGTCTGTGTGGTGGCCCAGCAATGGCTGTAGTGACTGCTTTGAAAGGTCAGCCAGGTTCAAAAGTCAGGATCAGCCCATCCCAAAGGCACACTGGCTCGGAACAAGTGTCTGCAGGTACCTGATGTCACTGCATATGCATCCCATACTGCATAATTCCATAGCTTAGCAGACCAGGCCCGTTATGCATATGATCTGGTAATACCCAGGGTCAGTCGAGGTGCCCCCTTAGTGGTGTGGGACCACTGTTGCTGTATGCCACTGTCCAGGTACATATCCTGTAGTACGGCCAAGATAAACTATCAGTGTTATATGCGGTTGTATGTCCTCTCGGAGTGCCGGTAGCACACATCCAGGGATACCATGAGGTCATAGTGATGCTGTGTGTTCTTCTCTGCTGAGGGCGGCCCTCACCTGGACATGTGAGATGATAGGGAGGTTACATCCAGCTGTGATAAATATTTCAACTGGTGGGGGAGAAGGAGGGGGGATATGTGCACCGAACATGTCTGCAAGATTATTGCCAATATCCATGTGTTTGGTGAATGTTAAGTAGGTGTGTATTAACACAGAGCATATCTGAGGCATGTGGTCCATATGTGTAACATAACTGAAGAAGGCCTTGTGGTCATCCATAGTGTTTGTGTCCATTTCCCTCCCAGCGTAGGCCGTGGCCATTGTTATGATGGACCGTAGCGTAGCACCAGTGCTGACCACAGATGCCTTCCCTTAATGTGAATGTGCTCTGTCCTGCAATAGCCTCCTGCTATTGTTATACAATCTGCCTCTGTCTGGGGTCCACCAGACAGGATGCCTAACCTTTGTGCATAGGGTCTGGGTTAGAAATGTGTGTGCAAGTTCCATGCAATTTGTGGCATGTCCGTGGTAAGCATTTGCAAAGGGGTCAGCAGTGTGGCTTGTGGTTTCCACTGGCCCAGTGTGCTGCATGGATACCATCTCAGTCCCAGCAAGTGAATAACTGTCTAATCATATACATATCAAAGTAGTCTACTGTGCTGGTGGTGGTGGTGGGATATGTATATCCAGGCCGAGTAACTTCTGTCCACATCACAGTAGTGGATGGTGTCCCACATACATTACCTTGGGATGAACCCCCAGAGTGAGGTTGTGCATTGCACCTGTCAGTGTGTGCTGACTGATGGGGCATGCTACTATGTTGTGTGGAATGTGGCAGGTATTGTTGCACAGGTGTTGGCTGAGCACTGATATCTGGCCATGTACCTGTGTATCCACCATGACACACACACATGCAACATATGGGAGTAGTAGTATATCACTACACATGAGTATCATGTATAGTATGTGTGCCATATATTGCTGACATGGTCTGCTGATATCCTGTTTGCGTTCTCTTCCAGGGAGATGGCGCAACAGCGTAACCCCACCTACTCTGTGGTGGAAGATGAGGAGATCCACCAGAGCCTGGTGCGGGAGTATGACATCCTGTTTTCCCGCACCAGTCAGAATCAGCAGGAGAGGGCCGCACTGTGGCAAGACCTTGTCCGTAGGGTAAATGATATTGGCACGCATAACAGGACATATGAGCAGGTACGACATCACTGCAGTGATTTAATCCGAAGTGTCCAGCAGCGTGCATCAGATATCCACAGGCAACAGGTCGCCACAGGAGGTGGGGTGGCCACACATCCCCCCCTCACCAGACTGGAGGGGCTACTCCTAAGTGTTGAGGCTCCAGCCCCGGAACACCAACAGCAGTACACCTGCATTATGATGGAGGCTGGTTCCACACAGCAGCACGACATGGAGCATGCAGGTAATATGCTATATGTACACTTGACTGTTCTGTATACTGTATCATATGCAATATCAATGGCACAGTTGTGCCCACTGGCATTAATCTCATCATTTCTGCAGGTCCCTCCAGGGTTACCTCAAGACAAGCCATCCATGCTGGTGAGTGTGTTTAACATAACCTATAATAGTCCTGATAATGCTAGTAACAGTAGTGTAACTCAGTAGTGCTCTGTGTGTATACTGTGGGGTGTGCATGTGTGCATGTGTGCAGGTGTGCCTGTGCCCATGTGTGCATGTGTGCATGTGTGCATGTGTGCAGGTGTGCCTGTGTCCACGTGTGCATCTGTGCATGTGTGCCTGTGTTCACGTGTGCATGTGTGCATGTGTGCCTGTGTCCACGTGTGCATGTGTGCATGTGTGCATGTGTGCATGTGCCCATGTGTGCATGTGACCCCATGTGCATGTGTGCATGTGTCCATGTGTGCATGTCTCCACGTGTGCATGTGTGCATGTGTGCATATGTCCACGTGTGCATGTGTGCATGTGTCCACGTGTGCATGTCTGCATGTGTGCCTGTGTCCATGTGTGCATGTGTGCCTGTGTCCATGTGTGCCTGTGTCCATGTGTGCATGTGTCCATGTGTGCATGTGTGCATGTGTGTACAAGTGCATCACTGGTAACAATGTCTGGAGACTGTAAACTGTGTTTCCTGTCTTCCTCCCACACGTTCTGGGGCTGCCCTGGTGACCTGCAGCAGGGAACCTGAATTCTGTGCCACGGCTACTGGTAATGATGATATTTGTGTAATGGTACAGGAAGGTGTGTCAGGGTCTGCCATTGGTCAGCCAATTGACAGTACACAGCTGTCAACCCCATCATTGTCACAGTCATCCTGCCTGTACATCCTTAGTCACCATTGTCCCTAGATGATGGACAGGATACAGTGGGCATAGACCAGGATAATGTGGTACCTGTGGCACATGCATCCCCACACAGCAGCCATGGGCAGGGTCCTCCGATGGTACCACACAGACAGTTGTCCATGGGTTCTCGTGGGAACATCCGTGGGCATACTGCCTCTGGCCGATGTGCCCAAAGAGGTCTGTCAACCTCAGCTATGTTTCGGACTGTCATGCAGGCACAGTCACGTATGGAAAGGTACACCAGACAGGGTCTGAGGGAGCTGAGAGCATGTTGCACAGCCATGACAGACAGTATGCATGACATTGCGGATGCTATCCGTAACTTCACCGATGTCATAGACAGACGTTGTGGGGACATATTACAGCAGTTCCACAACCAAATGTCCATGAGCCAGGGCAATGGTGGGCGTTTGCGGCTTCAACCTGGCCATATGCTGGCAGCAGCAGCAGCTGGCAGTTGGCATGGACGACAACAGGCTCACGCACTCCCCCATAGTGCCAGCAGCAGCCCCAGCAATGCTGGGTCTGTGCTGTCAACAGAACACCCCAGGAGACCACATGCACGTGGCTCTGGACAGTCCCAACAGGGACTTGTGTCCAGTCAACACACTCCTGCTTCTGATGACAGTACCCAGTGTGGCTTTGTACTGGATACGTCCGTAGCACCCCTGCCAGGCACAAGTACCATGTCCATGCACACAGACACTGATCTGTATGGCCTGCCAGGTGCAGTCTGTGGCTGTCCACAAACCCCTGTATATGGCAGCCATGAGGATCTGTGTGCGTGCATACACACATGCAAAATGTTAACACCTAGGGCAACCACAAACACGCACACACTGCACCAACACTGCCCCACCCTGTACTGCTGCCCCTCACCAACACACACATGTCAATTGGTGGTATCAGTGGCTGACTCAGGCATACCTAATCCACACCCTGTACATATGATGACACTACGCCATCTCCTGCAATCTCCAGCATCATTGCGGGAACAGGTAAACACGTTGCTGATGCACAGGGTGACTACATAGAAGTGTATTAGTAGTATCATGTTGGTAACAGTACAGTGTGCTGCTATGACTGTGTGTTTATCCCAGCATGCCTGCTGCAGTAACTGTATGAATGTCCTGAATTGTTATCTGCACCCATAGTACATACCAAAGTATAACAGCTGCACATAATTGCATGCCGGTGGTAAGGATGTCAACAGATAGCCGCATACATGGGTAGCACAGGGGGAAAGCTAATGCAAGTAGTGATATGCAATGGTAGACATGTAAAGTAATGGTGTCAAGTTGCCCACAACGACTATGCCATGTGGATGTTTGCGCGTGTAGATATGTGTGCAGTACCAATGTAATCCAAATCAAAAATAAGTATGACATAATATCAATTCTACCATGGGCATCTGCGCTGCATATTCCTGGGTACATGTTGATAGTGCCTACATATTTGCATTGTTACTTACTGTTATTGTTACCCCTTCTTTGTTGCATAATGCACTACTTCCAGCCCTGTTTACTGTAGCTTTGTTTGCGTGCATGTTCGCTTGGGGTTCCCTGGAACACTGCTTACACCTGCAATGCAGAGTTACAGTGCTTCTGTAGACTTCTAGTGACATCTGCATAGTGTACGATACGTATGTCAACTTTACACATGACAGAACATCACTGTCTGTCCTGTATGCATGTACGTTGCCTGTGACACATTGCACACGTCTTACCTGGCATTTACCCACATGTGCAGTCATATATGTCAGTGCTATGAAACAGTAACAGTACACCCACACATACACACCTTCAGTATGTTGTTCCCCATTGGCCCTATGTGTTGGTACTCACCATGGCAATCACACTACTAGGGTAGCATGTGCAAAGGTAACCTGTGAATCGCCTCTGTGGTCCAGTTGTGGTTTATGTGAGTCATGTGTCAATGTCACAGCTGCCACATGTATGCAGTCAGCCATCACCCTTGGCCAGGAACGTACAACACGTGTGGGATGCCACCACACAGCCAATCTGGTGACTGGTCTCTCTGAACCCAGTAATGCCATACCCTGTCAGGTGGCATGTCATATATACTACATCCTGGACAAACGTCAACCCCAATCCCTGCTGCTACTATTGATAATACCCCTGAAGATGTTCCTGATAGTTTTGACCAGTTCTTTACTGAGACATTTCAGGCCCTAGCTAGCCATCTACCTCCTAGCTCCCCTGGTCCTGAAAGTAGCACCCCTAGAAAACTACTTGCTTTCAGCTGCCAACCAGTCGCCACTTCACTTCTCCGTACCTTGATTGAAACAGTGAATCCCACTATACTTTCTGCTGATCAACTCCCTGCCAAGTACCTATCAAAACCAGATGATGCTATTGCTTACCCCGTCTCAAAGGTAATCAAAGGAACCATGTTAGAATCTAACTTTCCCACCATCTGGAAAATGTCATATGTAATCCCACTTCACAAAGGAGGCAGCTCTACTGAAGTCTCCAATTATAGGCCAATAGCTATACTCTCTCCACTTGCAAAGATTATGGAAACTTTCGTCATAGACAATTCATGCACCACCTAATCCAAAATCACATTATGGCAGACACTCAGCATGGCTTACGTCCTCATCACAGCACTACTTCAGGCCTCCTAGCCTTTACTAACACCATAAGCCATACTTGCAACAATAATTATATATCCGCAGCCCTCTTTTTGGATATTTCCAAGGCATACGATATGGTTGATCACCAACTTGTACTCCACACCCTGCAAACACTGTATAGATACTAGATACTAGAGCCTTACTATGGTTTCAATCCTACCTGCATGGTCGACAGCAGGCTGACCTCTGGCAGAACAAACTCTCTAACCTTCTACCTAACACCCTCAGAGAACCACAAGGCTCTATACTAGGGCCCTTGATGTTCTCCATCTTCATTAACGACCGTTATACTGTCATCCCAAAAGTCAGCTGTATTCAATATGCTGAAGACTCTACTCTGATCTGCTCAGCCACATCTCCAGTAGAGTTATGGTCAGCTACCCAGACCACCTTTAATACAATAGAAAACTGGCTTTCTGAACATCGTCTGATCCTAAATCCCAATTAAACTAAACTGCTGTTATTTCACCAACACGTAGGTATACCACTTTCACCATTACCATAACATCAACTGATGGCACAATAATCTCCCCTGACCCATCTCTGAAACTATTAGGTGTCATCATAGACAATAATCTCAAATGTGACCTACATGTTAACCAGATTATCAAAGCTATCAATAGAATACTAGGGTCACTTTACAGAATTAAAGCCTTCCTAGCCCCTCCAGCTAAAGGTGCCATAGCTCGCTCACACCTTGTTTCAACCCTTCTGTATGCATCCCCTCTACTCTCGAATATGAACAAGACTGTCCTTAACAAACACTCAATTTGCTACAACCACATTGCCAGGTTTGCCACTGGGCTGCCTTTTAGGACACATAATTGCATCAATCTAAATCAGCTTGGTTGGCTTGCAATACCCAGCCTAATACAGTATAACCAACTTATTATGGCCTATAAAATCCTCTATAATCCAGACAATACTCCTGCACTTCAAATATTATCACCCCTATAACAATCCTAGACCGCTTCGATCCTCTAACAAATTACTACTTCAGACTAGCAAGTTTAATAACACAGCCGGTGATTCTCTCTTTGCAAACCCTGTAAGTAGATCCTGGAACTCACTTCCAGCTGATATTACCCTACTGTCCACCTTAGGTCAATTTAACAGTAGACTCAAACAACATTTGTCACTTAACTGGCTATGTCAATGTATCAAGCCTGGCTAACTCGAATGTGTAAAATCTGTGAACCACTTTACTGTGTAATTTTAATTTAATCCTGACTTGTGCTCAGGTCTAACATTAACCTGTGGAACATGTTTGACTTGCTTACTTATGTAATCTCTGTAAATAATCTGTTTGTAATATGTAATGCTAGTATTATGTAATGCTGTATCTGCTACCCTCGTAGCTTGTCTCCACGGGCCTCCCCTGGAATTGGCCATGCATCCAGTCGGACTATCCCAGTCAACAAATGTAGGATAAATAAATAAATAAATAAAATATATTACAGTGACTACAATACCAGTCAGACATTGACACGCACTGACAGCATGCTGAACACACTGGGGCATACGTGGGGACTCAGAATAGCAGCCTGCCTGGGCATCACACACCTCCACAGCTGGCACACAGGCATATGTTCCATCGGAAAACAGCACATGCCACACATGGCACACACATCCCCTGTGCCACACACTCACAGCCTGTAGGGCTACACAACACACCTGCTACAGATGTGTCAGGTACCTGTCTTGTGTGCTGCACTGGGATCCCACTCAACAGGCTGTATCTGGTGAAGGTCACAGTGATATGCCTCAGGGGCACTATGGTCCACCACAGCACACATGCATACATGTCAGTCAGAGGCATGGACAGATATGACTCACTCATTGACCATGCCAGTATGGCTGCCTGAGACATACCTCCCTGGACTACATCATAGGGAACATAGAATAGATCTCTCAGCAGGTGGCACAGGCCAGTATGAGCCTGATGTTGGTTGCCAACATACCCTCACCAGGTATTCTACCACTATATGTGGGAAGGGTGTTGTATGTCTACATTATGCTCAATCTCCACTGTCATTCATAGGGTATCCACTGGCTGTCAACGTGTGCTTACATGCTAGGGAAGCCACAATGATGTGCAAGGGTCATCTTGCACGTGACACCCATGGCCCGATGTATAATGGCAAAGCTCCTTGGTACACACATATTGCCTTATGCTGCAGGACATGGTTTATGTAGTGACCTCCGTGAGTATCACACAGGTTAGGACACTAACAGTGCTGCTACACAACAACAGCAGTGTACACCGGAAGATGCATGCACCAGACACTGCCCTCAGCACGGTGAACTGCAATGTCTGTGCAGTACCAGATTCATGATTCATGGCTCACAGGTGTTTCCCATCACTGACAGGTTATGCCCCATACCATGCCTGTCGTCCCCTTCACATATAACACACATGGATAGGGGGGTGGTATCCCAAGGTAACACAGATACACACACCTCCAGGTTGTTGGCACAGCACAAACCATCAGGGCCTACTCATGTGCAGCTAACAGTGTGTCAGACTGCCATCTGGTTCATAGCCTGGCACACACAACCCTCCCATACACAGGAAGACCACCTATCCTCCATAACAACACTGGCAATATGACAGTCTCAAGAACTGTGTTTATATGGCCGGACTGCATCCAGCCAAACATTGTGTGTGAGCATTACTGTAGCTGCAACACACTAGTTGAAGGGTTCACAGCATGTGGTCACTGAATTGCAGTGGAATGACATGTTACCACTACCACAACAGGTGGGAACATGCAGCACCTGTACATCGACTACATGTACACTATATGGCCCAGACCAGATGTGTATCCCCTGCTGTAGGTCTTTCACCATAGACACCCACACTGTATAGAGACATACCACGTGTGGACCCTGCACAGTAAGACACAGTCATATTGGTATACATTGCAAATACCATTTATCTACTCGAGGCATGTGTCAGACATGGTAACTACTGCAGGTCACAGGTATTTATGTGTATGTGTCACACACATACATCATGTGTGCAATGAAATTGCTGGTTTAGGCAATGGCATGCATTGTTATGTACAAACACCCACACAAGGTCATACTGTGTGACACAACCACACGTGACAGTTGTGGGTTACCAAAACATACCTATCTGTACTCTGACAATGGTAATAGACACAGTTGCAGAGCACACTATTGGCATTACTAGCCAACTAGCCCTGTTTGGCTGTGCTGATAGTGTGGTGACATCCCCTGTGTTTACTGGGGGAGTATGCAGCATCTGGTGTATTGTAGTATTTGCCAAAAGGATCTGTTTTCTCACACTTGCATTTACACACACCCTACTACCCCCACACATGCAGGATTAATTCCCCTACCTAACAAAGTCATGACACGTGAGAAAGGTGCATTAGCAAAGCACACTATTTGGTTTACTAGATAGTTCCTCTTCTCTGGCTATATTTATAGGGTGCTGACAACATCAGTATTTTGAAAGGGTAATGTGCATCAGGTAGTGTGATCTCCTGATTGCCAAAACTAACATGTTTTTTATACGGAGTTGCACACACACACACACATGCCATTTACAGGTTTCAAACTCCTATCTAACTACATTACGATACTCAGGAAAGACACATTAACAGAGTGTGCTATTCACATTACTGGGAGGCTTCCCTTCTCCTGCTGTACTTATAGGGTGCTGACATCATCTGTGTTTAGAAAGGGGAGTGTGCATCCTGTAGTGTGTTCTCGCATCCTGTAGTGTGTTCTCCCAGTTGCCAAAAGGGACATTTCCCTCACACATATTTGTACATACACAGTAACCCCCCTCATCCAGACACACACACTTGCCATTTGCAAGAGTCAAACCTCTACCTAACTATGTTATGACAGATGCATTAGCAGAGCGTGCTATTTGCATTACTGGGAGGCTTTTCTTCTCCTGCTGTATTTATAGGGTGCTGACATCATCTGTGTTTAGAAAGGGGAGTGTGCATCCTGTAGTTCTCCGAGTTGCCAAAAGGGGGATTTCCCTCACACATATTTGCACACACACAGTAACCCCCCCTCATCCAAACACACACACTTGTCATTTGTAGGATTCAAACCACTGCCTAACTATGTTATGATACTCGAGATGGATGTATTAGCAGAGCACGCGATTTGCGTTACTGGGAGGCTTTTCTTCTCCTGCTGTACTTATAGGGTGCTGACATCATCTGTGTTTAGAAAGGGAAGTGTGCATCTTGTAGTGTGTTCTCCCAGTTGCCAAAAGGGACATTTCCTTCACACATATTTGCACATACACACAGTAACCCCCCTCATCCAAACACACACACTTGCAGGATTCAAACCACTACCTAACTATGCTATGACACTCAAGACGGACGCATTAGCAGAGCGCACTATTTGCATTAATAGGAGGCTTTACTTCTCCTGCTGTACTTATAGGTTGCTGACATCATCTGTGTTTAGAAAGGGGAGTGTGCATCCTGTAGTGTGTTCTCCCAGTTGCCAAAAGGGGCATTTTCCTCACACATATTTGTACACACACACTAACCCCCCTCATTCAAACACACACACTTGCCATTAGCAGGATTCAAACCACTACCTAACTATGTCATGACACTCGAAATGGAAACATTAGCAGAGCGCGCTATTCGCATTACTGGAAGGTTTCCTTTCTCCTGCTGTACTTATAGGGTGCTGACATCATCAGTGTTTAGTAAGGGGAATGTGCATCCTGTAGTGTGTTTTCCCAGTTGCCAAAAGGGATATTTCCCTCTCACACACACAAACCCCTCTCACCCACACACACTGAGCATTAGCAGGATTCGAACCCCTACCTAACTATATTATGACACTTGAGGGAGACGCATTAGCAGAGCGCACTATCTGAATTACTGGGCATCTGTTCTGCACCTGTAGTATTTCTAGGGTGCTGACATCTTTATTTCTACAGAGGTATGTAGATGTAGTACTACCTGACAGGTGGGGGATAGCATATATATGCATTTGCAGCCACCTACGTCAGGGTCAGATATGCACATTGCACTAGCAGCTTATGTTCTATACCATGCTTTGGGACCACAGGACCTGTAACACACAACACAACCAGTCCAGAACACCACACACACATCCAGGATGCACACTTAGCTTCCCTGGGAACAGTGCCAGGATATGCAGGTATTCACATACACCATTCCAGTTGTTAACATCAGGTACAGGCATATTGTGTGTGAGAACTACTCAGGCCTCTACCACTTTACCCTACAGCCACTACAATTTGTGGGTCCATGTGCTATGGCAGAACCACAAACCACAGCCACATGGGTGAATACATATTGCACCTGTCCATCTGCAACGTGGGTACTCACTGTTCCTCACCAGAGGTAGACCACCATTGTTGATATCTGACCATACCCACCTTTCCCTGGACATCCATATCTCATCTCCACCCCCAGGCAAGGTTGTCACTGCACACAAACTGTGTTTAGCACAAGCAGACTCTACATTTGTGTAGACTGGGGTGGATGACTTCAGAGGACCCATGCTGGAGGACTATACTGGCCACTCAGCATAATCTTTGACAATTGCATCCTATGAGCATGTGTACAGTTTGCATTGGTCATGCTATCCCACATATACCCATGACTGCTCCACAACAAGACACCTGTCAGCTGTACACCAGCCATATATGTGCCGTTCAACAGACAGAGTGACCTAATACATTGCAGAGCTGTAGCCCACAGAAGGAGGACATCTGTGGACAGTTCCAACACGGCACTTCATTCACACATACTCATTACAACACAGTGTTGACACTGGAATCATCCAGAGAATGAGGATAGGACTCCCCTCAGTCTGTTATTGATGGACACCTACTGTCAGAGATCCTCAGCAACCCTCTCACAGCACACACCGACAACACGGCTGTGGCTTAGCACATTCAATCCCTGAGACCTCCATGGTGCCCCTGCTTGACACAGCTCACTAGCCTCACATGTTGCCTTCTTTGACCTACTTTACAGTGGCACGGTAGCCTACTATCCTGGGGATGCAGATGCCAAGCACACTCTGGCTGAGCTGTCATTCTCTGGTGCAAGAAGCCTAGTATTGACCTCTACACCTATATGTTCAATTGTCGGATGCACAATATTTGTTGTGCTGTTCTACTGTTTGCAGGTCTTTATTGCCATAGCATTCCTGTTCCTATGACCAACTTGTGTATCTGTGGCAGATGTTTGCATATGACGGCGATCCACTATATCACCTATGTCTCTGTGGTCATTTACTGTGTGCACTGAGCTGATTGCTGTGTTGTGGTTGGTTCCTGGACTGACAAGTACAAATACAAATACCAGATATGTGCGGCCAACTGCTACATGGAGAAATGGCCTAAGTGTGTGAGTATGCCCAGTTCAGCCTTTCCATGGCATGTTGTCTGACATATGCCTCATTTATCAAAGTGTGCGAGCATGCCCAGTGTGAGCTTTCCATATGTTGCACTCTGAAGTCCACCACATATTTGGGTGTGTGTGACCTTCGACAATATCGCACGTTTATGATTGTGTGTTGGGTGTCATGTTGTGTACTAACTGGCCAACTGCTTCGTGTCTGCCACAACAGGGATTATACTGTGCCTGCAGGAATTGCATGGGATACTTTGCAGACAGTTCTCAACATACTTTCATAATGACCTAACACTTTAGTACTGTATAGTGTACTGGTTCGGTACTGTCACTGTGGTGGACAGTATCCTGGGCTTTAGTCCTATGACTGCTTGACATCTTCATAGTGAGCACAACAGACTGTGTAGAGGCCAGTTGTGCACATATGACCATGTTGCAATATGTTCAGATATGGACTACCTACACCAGGCTCGTCCAACATTGCTAGTGTATTCCACAACATGGGTGGACATTGGCAAACACTAGCGATGTTCAGTAGGCCATTTCTGATGCTAGTCACAGGGTGTGTTTGTCCTTCGACACACATTGTAACTGGAGTTTGCCATTACATATGTCATGGTTGGTATACTGTGCCTCCGTCTACCTCTGACATAATAGTGATACCCAGGGTAGCCTACCATCTCCCATACACTCATTAGGATGCCTCTTGGGGGGGTGTCGATATGTGGCTCTCTGGCTGACCTGTACCAGGGGTTTACTGAAGTGTGGGGGTGCCTTCTGTGTTATGGATCATTCTGTACAGCTTGTCCTATGTATGTCAGTACTGGGGTTCAGGCCTCTCATGTGCATAGCTCACTGCCATTCAGATTGTACAAGGTGCAACATGTTCATTCATTCCAGGTTGGACATGGCTTCATACATCAGGCACAGCTTTCCTGTAGGTGAGAAGGATAGCGGTGTGTGGGGCTGCAGTTTGTTTACTCAGGCAACACATGGCATCTGTTCATGCTCTTTGCTACCCCTGGTGGGGTACTGTTGTGGACTTTACAGTTGATGGAGGTGTCTGCTGTGGTATATCCCACAGGGGCTATTGTAGTCAGTTGTGATGCTGATGGAGGATGGCTGCAGAGCCATAGTGGGTTCCCCTTATCTACATCTGCCAGCCTTCATGTTTGGGTGGGTATATAGTACATGTTTCTGTGAACACTACAGCCACATGTTTGTCCAGTGCAGGATATTTATCACCTTTTGTACCCAGGTCTCACATTACATGTTAAGTACCTCATGGGTTGACACCTGTGTGGTAATTTGTGGGCACTTACTGTATATCCATGGTGATTGTCTTTACACAGTTCTGCAATCAGCTTGCTGACATGGCCATGGTTACAGTTGTCTGTTTGTAGCTGGCCCTTTTATGGGTTGCTTGTGTCAGCTGGGGGTCAGATATGGTGGGCTGTTTGTACTCCTCTGCATACATGCTCAGTCACAGTCCTTCCATGTTGGCCTATACCTATGGGACATGTCTACAGAATGGGGGTGGGGGGGCCAAGACCAGGCCTTGTGGGATGCCACTCATATCCGCTTTGTAGTCTGACATGGATGCGGCATGTCTGACCATGTCAGTTCTGTCCTTGGTCTGCTTTGCAACCCCTCTACTGACATAGGGGTGTATATTTAAGCTGGTGAACATATCCATACTGAACACGTATGGTATTGTCTAGAAGCATGTGCATGGTCCAGCTACGCTGTGTGGACCACATAGCCCTCATCAATGACCTTAATGACTGCTTCAAATGGGTCAGACATGTTTAGGGGCCGGTTCTGCAGTTACAACAGTAACAGTGTGTAGGGTCCAGTATCAGTAGGTCCACATTAGCCTTCTGTCTGCGGTACATACTGATCTTTTCCATAGCTGTGCAGAACAAGCTTGTCAGGATCCTGGGGTGGTAGTTTGGAGTATCCATTCAGGCAACACCTTTGTTGTGATGGACCACTGTTGTTGTACACTGCTCTTTGGGTACATATCCTGTGGTAAGGCTGACATTGGCCAGTAGTGTGAGTTTGCATTCCATTATTCTTGGGGTCCATGTTGGCCTCAGCACAGGACACCATCACATACCTTTGCTGCTGTCTGTTCTGCTTTGCAGATGATGGCTGTTACCTCAGCATCTGCAATGTCAGGGGACCATCTGCTGGGATAGGTATTTTGCACTTGGGGGGGGGGTGTTTGCACTGCACCTGACAGGTTGTATGTTAGCAATATGTGTGTGTGTTTGGTATGTTGTTTGTAATATCTGTGTGATTCGGAGCATATCTGTGGATGCCCAACATGGTTCCTACCATCAGTTGGGTAGGCCTTGTGATTATCCTTAGTGTCCTGTACGTTTTATATCTTCATAGGTTCATGGGTTCATAGTAGGCTAGACAACCTAGGCCATTAGTAAGCCTAGCTAGAGTGTGTGTGTCTTTCACCACCCCTTGCTATGTTCAATTATGGCCATTTATGAGGTTCTTCACTGTGCCTCTGTCTGGTCGTGACACAGTGGGGACCCCCAGTATACATGTACGGTCATCCATCCACTTGGCAATATTCATGTTGAGGGGTGTCAGTGAGGGGCTCTGCCTACCATGGATTGGGATCCTGTTTCTGGGTGTGGGGAGCCTATGGGTTATGTATCTGTCCCTCCAGCACATCTTATTTCATTATGTGTTGAGGTTGACATCTGTGACTCTCACAGCTCCAATGGCTTTGATTTCCTGTGGTGTAGCATGTCCATTAGTCCTGTGTTGGACATGGCCTTGTACAACAGACATACCATGCCTCTGTGTAGGCAGTGTGTGACTGCAGTCAGCTGGGGTGTCTACAGCCAGGCAGCATATGACATATATTTCACACCCTTTATCCTGTTGGTGGGGTAACTATGAGGTTTTCCGAACTGCTGCAGGTGTCACATATGGTATATCCCATATGAGTCATTGTACTAGATTATGGGTCTGATAAGGGAACAGTACAGCGGCACAGTGACCTCTGTTGATGTTGATGTGAATCCTTTCATGATACGGTGTCCAGTATCAACAGTCTTCATAGCCACATTGGCATTGTGGCTGTCACATGACAGATTAATGTCGACCTGTGTCCCTAGGTCCCTGATTACTTCTTGAATACATAATGGTTTGACACCTATGTGGTACTTTGTGTGTACCTTGTCTGGTATTTGGTGGGACATTCATACTGTCCAGTGTCTTCGGATGTCTGGGTGGAGTTCTTGTGAGTGAGGGTGTGGTCTGTCGCATGCTACAGACTGTACAGCAGTTTTGACTACAGTTATGTGCACATGGGTGGCGTCCGCTGCTTTGTGCATTGTCAGTTACCTGGCTATATGAGTGTCTGTGCTGCATATGGATACTCCCCCTCCTTTGATGTCTTGGTGCAGGTGTTGGGGCCATAACACATGATATGTGGTATAACCTAGTAGTGCTGGTGTGCTATCACTAGGCTTGCAGCAGGCTTCTGTCACTGGACAGACATCAATGTTCTCCATAATGAGAAGTGCCTCAGGGGCATGCATATTGCAGTTTACACATCTGGCATTGGTCAGCATTACCCTTATGTTTCCTACAACTTATGTTTTCTAGGGTGGTGGGTAGTCTTTTTGGCCTTGCCTACATACGGCTCTATTGATGCGGCAAAGGCCTTATCCAGTATCCAGACGCACATGGGTAACAGCTGACAGCCATCCCTGTAACAGCAGCATGGCTTGTCATGCTTGACATCTCAAGCAGACACACATTAGACCCTCTTGGACTGACAGCTGTAACTGTGCCAGCTGTTAAACATGAGCATTCTGTGTTTGTACTGTGGCATCATTCTTGGTGAGGGATGGATGCTGCACACAGCCAGTGTAATCCCGCCCTGGGATACATACTCGGAGGGACCATCCATGTCTCATTTGATGTTGATCAGGGAGGTACATCTCAGGTAATTCACACCAGCATGGACATTGAGTGCATCATATTTCTGCTTGCTTTGGGGTGACCTGCGTACTTGTGTTAAGTGGCATTTTGTGGCAGCCTATAAGCAGCTTAGTCTACCCTTTCCCTTGTTCAGTCTGGTGAGTGGGACAGCTGTGTGTCTGCCTATACAGACACCTATTACGACTGTATCAGGCATGTTGTTTCTCCTTCGGGCCTGTGACTGTTTGGCACACTAGCTTTGCGTTCTATTCGTTGCATGTGCTATGTTTGATGGTTGTGGTTGCTTGTGATCTACTTTGGAGGCTTCTGTTGGTGTGGTGTGTTTGTAATTAAGGCCTCCGGGAATATTTGTCTGTGTTTATGTGTTTGGTTTACAGTTGTGGTAGGTCTATGTGGGACTGGGTTTGTGGTGTATGTGGTTACCTTCTCCTCCTGAGTAGTGTTGACAGTACTGAGTTGTTGGAGCTCAACCTCTTGTTTGGATACATGGATGCATCTGTCACATATGTTTGTATTTATTGGGGGGTATTGTGGTTGTCTGTGAACTTGGTACTGGCATCACATTGCCTCTGGATTCACAGATTATACTTGTTGTGGCTGGACTTAGTGGATTGTATGTGTGGACATATGTTGTTGCCATACTACTGGTCAGTGATTACTTCCCTTTTTATGTTTGCTCTATCATGTGGTAACTTCCTCATTCTCTTGCATGGTTTGGTAATGGCTGGAGGCCAGCATGCCAGATGTCTGCGTGTATGGCATTGTGTGTTGTTGTTATTTGTGATTGCATACTCCAAGCATTCCTGGCTGTGTTCATGGAATGCCTGTATAACATGTTCTGTGGTGTGTCCCATATTCTGCACTTGCACAGGGCCTTTTGTGGATTCAACATCGGTTTTGAGGGCTGCAACCTATACTTTACACATTTTTCACTGTGGTATTCTGGCCAGGGACTGGGGTCAGGGTGTGTATATCCAGTGTGATTACTCTATGGTCTGGTCTTACCAGTGAGGGGTACACTTCTCATCTTGCCATCCAGTACACATTTTGCTGATTATCACATCCAGTATACTTACCCCTCTTGTGGGAGTAGTACATTGTTCCTGGGCATTTTGGTTTATGGAATCTGGGTAATTTTCTCCTACTGTGTTGGTGCTAGTACAATGCTACCGGTGTATGTCTGGGTATTTTCAGTCAAGCAATATAATATGGTTTGGGGGGCTTGATATATTCATGTATTCTGACATAGGCCAGGTGCTGTTCCTGGTATTAGGACAGTAGTCTGCAGCAGGCTATATACTGCTAGGCAGTTTTAGCCATTGGTATTTGACCATGGCTATTCCATGCTGCTTCTTGTTGTGGTACCAACATGGGTGTGTGGTTATCCTTGCCATTTCTTGCTAGTCACCCTCCTTTTGTAGCTTATTCCATGTTTTGTGGCTGTACAGCACAGTATGAGGTGTGACCTGGTAGTGTTAGGGTGCTGATGTGAGCCTTGCCCAGTTCTCTATTACAGGACTGGTATCTACATTCTCCTTACTGTGTGCGTTTACACTGCACACATCTTGCTGTTTATACATCTGTCATGGGGTAGTATTACATCTAGGTTCCTATCCCTTGTAGAACCTATGAAGGTGGGTTTGTGTTTTGAGACTTACCTATTCAGGGCATGCTGTGGGTACTGACAACCTTTGCCAGTATCCATGGGGCATGGCATGATTGGTGCACGCCACCCCTAGCAGGTGGTGCATCATGTCAAGCTCCGCATATCTTCCCAGCCTGTAACACATTGGCTCCCCTTTGACTGACTGCATTACTTCAGCCAATTACTGTACTTGATCTTCTTGTCTTCATAGTGTGGCATCATGCTTGGTGAGGGTGAGATGTTAGGCTGGGTCTTCATGTTTGCATATACTAGATGGTGTTACATTGCTTAACACATGGCAATCATGCCTCATGTGGTGCTGCAGGGCTGCCTCTGTCGGATGCACATACTACACTCCCTGTACATGTTTGAGAGCAGGTTGTGTCATGTTAGGCATCCCTGTTACTATATGAGTGAGTCAGAGAGGGGTATCATTCCCAGAGTTCCTACTGAACCAGTGTATGTGCTATGCGTTGCCTCTTTGCCAAGGCCAGGGCATACTGGGCACGCCTCCTTCTGCCTACTGGGGCAGGCTCAGGTTGTTCCTCCTCTGAGTCATGCTCTGCCTGTGATGGCCTTGGCAATGGTGGGGGGCTGTTTGGCCCGGCCCTATGCTGGTCCTGCTGCAGCTGTTTTCGCAAGATCATATTATGTAGCATAGCACATACCATGACAATTTGGTTACATGTAGTTGGTGTGTACTGCAAGGCTCCACCAGATGTGTCCAGACACCGGAACTGTGACTTGAGCAGCCCAAACACACGCTCTATTACATTACGTGTTTGTGCGTGTGCCTCATTATGGCATTCCTGTTCAGGTGTGCGTGCATTTCTGATGGGTGTCATCAGCCACGGCTCCAGTGCATAACCTGCATCCCCCACTAGGTGTCCGTGTGGGATGCCCCCATTGGCAAATGTCTGGTACAGCTGCATCAAATGCCAGATGTGGGAATCATGATAACTCCCAGGGCAGCCGGCACACACATTCATTATTATGCCCTGGGCATCATTCACGACCTGGCAGTTGATGGAGGGGAAGCCCTTGCGGTTAATGTAGGCCCTACCCTGCTCACTGGCTGGTGCTTTAATGCGTATGTGCGTGCAGTCTATTGCACCCAGTACCTCAGGGTATTCTGCTATTTGCTGGAAGTGACGCATATTGCTGGCCAATACCTCACGGGCATTGGGGAAATATACATGATCACCGACATGTGCTGACATGGCATCCAGGAACTGGTATAGTACCCTGGAGGCTGATGCCTGTGATATCCCCATCATATCGCCAGTTCGTCTCTGGAAGGTACCTGTTGCTAGTATTCTTAGGCCAACACATACCTTGGTTTCCACTGGGATGGATTCCCCTCTGTTGGTTCTGTGTGTGAGGCGTGGCCTGCACAGCTCAACAATATGCTGCAGGAGCTCTCTGTCCACTCTATAGCGCTCTACTATCTCCAGCTCATGTAACCCGTGGTAGGTGACCCTGGGCCTGTACACTCTTCTCCGTCTCCTCACTGTGGGTTGTCTGGCACCATCTGCATTGTCACCACCCTCAGCAAGTCGCCTATGTCTCATTGTGACAGCTATGGCAGCCACTAACATTTCTGCTCTGAGTGAAGCTTTTTCAGTTTTCACTTCTATTAGCTTACTCCTGTCTTGCAGTGTCTCTTAATGGAAACATCCTGCACTACTATTTGCAGAGTTTTAAGTGCTGGGCTGGGATACTATTCTGCCTGTGTAATTGCCTGCTTCTAATTGTTTTCACCTGCTAGCTTCAGCAGTTATCCCTGCTAGCTTCCTATTAATTCTGTTGCTTCCTTTTTCCTCTCTGTTTCCTCAGGGGGGAGCAACGTGCATACTATCTGAAACATGCTCACAGTGGCTTACATGCGTGCACATGTGCTTACATTGTTCAGAATCTACTTATTTGGGTTAAAACGCGCATACACCCACGCAAACACTGTTACACGTTTGCCAACAGCCTCTAACATACTTAGCCTGCCCTACACACGTGCACACCCACGCAAACAGTGTTAAACATCTCCCAACATGCTCCCACATGCTCACACTTCCTTACACGCGCACACACTGTCTTACTCGCACTTCATGGTGAGCACACGTGCGCATGCACGCCCAGCAAGAAACTCTGGTGTAAGTAACAGTGTACACCTTCCACTTCTTGACTTTCCATGACTTATCTAGTGGCACACCTCTTTCCATGATCTGTGCCTGTAATCTGTCATGTTACACTGACCTCCAATGAACTGCATTTCTTTCTACCATTCCCCCCTGTGATGTCACCTATCTCCTACTCTATTCCTCCCCCTTATGTATCTTTTACACTACTCAGACTGTGCTCATTTGCTATGTGACTGTGAGATTCAGTATCTGAACCCTCATTTACATGAGATTGCCTACTAATGCTTAGTTACATGTCTTAGACTCAGCTTCCCCCCTTAGGCCATTGGCATGCTGCCTGAGTCATATGCAACCTATTTTTGGAGGTGTCATCGCTCCGTTGTGGATTTTGCAAAAATGTACTCAGTTGTCAACTGAGTACATTTCTGCAGCTAAAACGTCTCCTACATGGACTGGTTTCTGCTTCGTGGATCGCTAATATACCTCATTTGCATACCTTTCAGATGCAAGTGAGGTATTTAGCATGTCCATCGCCGCTTAAGACGTTTTAGCTGGTCTCTTACACGGAGCTTAGGGCTGTTCCTGGATCGCGAGGCTTGCATAGAGTGTTGCGCGTCTCTTACACTCCGTGCAAGCCTTCGTGAATCCTGCCCTATATGTTCACCAGGTGGAAAGCTTGCATATATCAAGCAGAGGAAACAGTGATATATTACATACAAGGGACCTCCGTAGGAATACAACTGGGGTCCAAACATTGTAGTGCAGCATGTTCATTGCTGTGCTGTGCAGTACAACTGTGTCACTAACATGCAATTGTATCTACAGCTATTCAAACAGGCAGATGGCTTGATAGATTTTTTTTAAGAATGGGCAGAGATATCACATATAGATCACATGTAATAGTGTAACATTCAATGTACAAAACTTGAATGGAAAAGGATATTTGCCTTTGCAGTCACCAGGCATATCCAACATCATGTAGTGGAACATGTTCAGTTTTGTTCCTGATAAACCACTGCCTAGCCCATACAGTACACTGCACCCAGTGCATGTGTCTTACCCTACTATTTGCATGTATTCTACTAAACATATGTTTAAATGGAAAAGAACTATCTTCTGGGGCAACAAAGTATACAGTGAAGTGGACTACCTCCAAGAAAACTGAATTGCCTGAAACATGGCTGTTAGCAATCATTAGTGATCTTAAATACAAAAATGTCCACTCACACTGTGGACCTTTGGAGTGAGCCACTTCATTGTACAATTTGCAGTCCTTGAAAGCCATCAGACATTTTTTTCTAATACTCCTGCCTTTCTTAACCACGTTTTTTTTTTCAGCTTACTTACTACAGGTTCACTGATATAAGCAAAGAAAGAAACTTGAAAAAAAGTATGGATATTCCTTTTACTGCTTGTTTAGTAAGGTTGACTCCTCGAGGAAGGGTTTGAGCAGGTGTTGTGAATGTATTGGCTTAATTGCTAAGTAGTCGTGTGATTTATGGGCTTTTTATTAAGGTGGAAGCTGAATGTGTTGTTTGTTTTTCTGATGAAGTTGGTGTGGGACACTGTCGAAAAGTCTATTTTTGTTGAGCTTAAAATAAAATTTTAACTTGCAGTTTATCAGTATCACTGTGTCTAGAATTGGTGCATCTGCTGAGGTTTATCGTCCTGCAGGCTTCCTTTTTCAAGTTTGGTTTGTTTTGTGGCATTTCAGTCTATAAGCAAAGAAAGACACATTTCATAATCAGAAAGCACTGCTTACATAGCACAAGCAAACTTACATCAAAAGGAATTGGTAGACGTATATTTGTGCTTAATCTTTGAACTGCTTGAGAAGTCTCACATGCTGATTCTTATATCTGCCAGGGCTGTGCTCAGCAACCAACAGGTTAACCAAGCTACAGTATATGTATGTCTTCATCTGAATGAAAAACATACCCATTCTTGCAATCGTATTAGTCATACTGTACCAGCAAGTTAATAATTTCATAAAAAATTATGGAGACAAATGAAAAGAAGAAGGAATAGACCTTGTTATATTTTTAGCCAATGCAAATGTATTTCTTGTTTAAGTCAGTTGATGAGGTGGGGCACGTGGGAGCAGTAGCTGTGATTCATTTGCATTTACAAAATTGAGGTACAGTTAAAAGAGTTTTATTTTGTCACTTACATATATACAATGCAAAAATAAAGGAAATAAAAGATAACCACAATGGTTAGCCCCAACCCCACCTATCTAACTTAACCACAATGGTCAACGCCCAACCCAGGTTGTCTAACTTTTGCTGCCATAAATGTTAGCGGCATGAGAAATAAAGCTGCTCAACTATATGCCTGGATTATTCAACATAGGACTGACACTCTTGCGTAACTGAAACTTGGTTAAAACCCAGAATAAAGAACTCTACAATAACACTTTCTTGCTATATCATCATCTGTAATGGCCATATTTAGATGAAAGTTAGTGGTAGCACTTTAATATTCCCAACAAGTACCACATCTCCCCATACAACAAACCAATACCAAGATTCAATTCAGCAGAGCTTCTTATTACTTTCCTGAAAATAAACAAGTATAAACAAATACGAATTTATATCCTTTACATCCCTCTTGGTGAAAATACAGCTGTACTGGAAGATATCCTAGATTAGATATCCATAGTAATTCCACACAAAAATATTACTAGGTGATGTGAATATCAGTTGGTTGGACATAGCCTCTAACTCCCCTACATCTAGCATGAACTTACATGGTTTCACACAACTAATTAATAGTCCCTCACATTCTGGCAAGACATCAAATTCCCTATTAGACTAGATTCTAGTATTAGACTCAAGCAAATATACCCTCACAGATACAATGTCAGACTCTCTCAGTGATCATCCCTCAATATATACAACCTATAAAACAACACACAAACTCCCTACTTTTAAAAAGAAGTGTTCAATACTACCCTATCACATATTAGTTGGAACTTTCTAAATATCTTTCCCTTGGATGATGCTGTAAATGAATTCAATGCAATTTTCTTTAATATCCTAAATAGCCTTGCACCTCCTAGAATGAAGAGGATAAAACAGATAATGAAACTTAGCTATCCAAAAAGAGTAGAATGCTAATGCAGGATAGGAAAAAAGCATGGAATGAATGGCAAGAAAATAAAACACCACAATATCTTGAAAACTTCAGAATGCTTTGTAAATAAAGCAAAAACTAATTAAATGAAGACCAAAAAGCTATACTACTAAAACTTTCCGAATAATAGTAAACACAACCCAAAATAATTCTGGGTAGGCATTAAAGAAATCTTGCATCCTGGCTAAAAATTAAATCTTAACCTCTCTAACAATAGCTTACCACTCAAAACTGCAATATAATTCAACTCTTCTTTCATGATTCTTTAACATCTAGTCCTAACCCTGCCCCAGTACAGGTCAACTCTTATTCCATGATTCCCCAACATCTAATCCTAACCCTGCTCAACAGCCATGTATCACCCACATCCCTTTTGCCTAAAATCTGTGCCAACATTCTACATAAAACTACTCTTGTACAAACTGAAACCATGCACATCTTCATCTAATGACTTTCCAGTCGAAAGTACCTTAAAATAGTGTCCAATAACATTGCCTATTCTGTCTCAATCCTTAAAAACAGGTCAGTCCAAGATCCCCACATTCCCTCTTTCTGAAAAAAGGCACACATTACCCATCTGCATAAAGAGGAAATTCAACAGACATGAATAACTTTAGACCTATAACAATCATATCCCTCCTTCTTCAAAATACTTGAATATGTATTCAAAAATAATTGTTAACATATCTCATGCAGGAAGAACTTCTGTCCCCCACACAACAAGGCTTCTTTCCTTCCCACAGTACTAAAACTGAACTTCTAACCTATATAAATACTGACAATAAAGCTAGAGATAATGGCAGACATGTCTCCTTATTTCTAGACCTGTCTAAAGCCTTTGACACAGTTTGGCAAATCAAACTTCTACTTCAAATGTCATCATTAGGTTTCTCTCATCCCACCCTTCTATGTTTCAAAGGTATCTGTCCAATAGGTATCGGTCACTAAAATGGCACTGCACCCCCTCTGTACCTCACAGTCAACATCAGTGTACCACAAAGCTCTATCCTTAAAGAAAAGAAAATTATTGTTCTTAAACTGTTTTGTAATATTTTGGAGCATTTTTCCTCAGGCCTCAACTGAATATGGGCTCCTTCTCAGTCAGACTTTCTTGGTAATCAAATGTCAATAAATAAATAAATAAATTAGGACAGTCACAGACTTTCCTGTTTGATATCTGATGTCTGCATTTAAAATTAGCATAAGCAACTTCCCAGAATATAATTTTCCTTCAAAGCAGGTAATTTTTATTGTATTTATCTTGTTTGATTGTATCTATTTTAATTTCTTCATTTATTTTTTATCTATTTCAACATGGCTTACAAAAGTATGGATATTCCTTTTACTGCTTGTTTAGTAAGGTTGACTCCTCGAGGAAGGGTTTGAGCAGGTGTTGTGAATGTATTGGCTTAATTGCTAAGTAGTCGTGTGATTTATGGGCTTTTTATTAAGGTGGAAGCTGAATGTGTTGTTTGTTTTTCTGATGAAGTTGGTGTGGGACACTGACGAAAAGTCTATTTTTGTTGAGCTTAAAATAAAATTTTAACTTGCAGTTTATCAGTATCACTGTGTCTAGAATTGGTGCATCTGCTGAGGTTTATCGTCCTGCAGGCTTCCTTTTTCAAGTTTGTTTTGTTTTGTGGCATTTCAGTCTATAAGCAAAGAAAGACACATTTCATAATCAGAAAGCACTGCTTACATAGCACAAGCAAACTTACATCAAAAGGAATTGGTAGACGTATATTTGTGCTTAATCTTTGAACTGCTTGAGAAGTCTCACATGCTGATTCTTATATCTGCCAGGGCTGTGCTCAGCAACCAACAGGTTAACCAAGCTACAGTATATGTATGTCTTCATCTGAATGAAAAACATACCCATTCTTGCAATCGTATTAGTCATACTGTACCAGCAAGTTAATAATTTCATAAAAAATTATGGAGACAACTGAAAAGAAGAAGGAATAGACCTTGTTATATTTTTAGCCAATGCAAATGTATTTCTTGTTTAAGTCAGTTGATGAGGTGGGGCACGTGGGAGCAGTAGCTGTGATTCATTTGCATTTACAAAATTGAGGTACAGTTAAAAGAGTTTTATTTTGTCACTTACATATATACAATGCAAAAATAAAGGAAATAAAAGATAACCACAATGGTTAGCCCCCAACCCCACCTATCTAACTTAACCACAATGGTCAACGCCCAACCCAGGTTGTCTAACTTTTGCTGCCATAAATGTTAGCGGCATGAGAAATAAAGCTGCTCAACTATATGCCTGGATTATTCAACATAGGACTGACACTCTTGCCGTAACTGAAACTTGGTTAAAACCCAGAATAAAGAACTCTACAATAACACTTTCTTGCTATATCATCATCTGTAATGGCCATATTTAGATGAAAGTTAGTGGTAGCACTTTAATATTCCCAACAAGTACCACATCTCCCCATACAACAAACCAATACCAAGATTCAATTCAGCAGAGCTTCTTATTACTTTCCTGAAAATAAACAAGTATAAACAAATACGAATTTATATCCTTTACATCCCTCTTGGTGAAAATACAGCTGTACTGGAAGATATCCTAGATTAGATATCCATAGTAATTCCACACAAAAAATATTACTAGGTGATGTGAATATCAGTTGGTTGGACATAGCCTCTAACTCCCCTACATCTAGCATGAACTTACATGGTTTCACACAACTAATTAATAGTCCCTCACATTCTGGCAAGACATCAAATTCCCTATTAGACTAGATTCTAGTATTAGACTCAAGCAAATATACCCTCACAGATACAATGTCAGACTCTCTCAGTGATCATCCCTCAATATATACAACCTATAAAACAACACACAAACTCCCTACTTTTAAAAAGAAGTGTTCAATACTACCCTATCACATATTAGTTGGAACTTTCTAAAAATCTTTCCCTTGGATGATGCTGTAAATGAATTCAATGCAATTTTCTTTAATATCCTAAATAGCCTTGCACCTCCTAGAATGAAGAGGATAAAACAGATAATGAAACTTAGCTATCCAAAAAGAGTAGAATGCTAATGCAGGATAGGAAAAAAGCATGGAATGAATGGCAAGAAAATAAAACACCACAATATCTTGAAAACTTCAGAATGCTTTGTAAATAAAGCAAAAACTAATTAAATGAAGACCAAAAAGCTATACTACTAAAACTTTCCGAATAATAGTAAACACAACCCAAAATAATTCTGGGTAGGCATTAAAGAAATCTTGCATCCTGGCTAAAAATTAAATCTTAACCTCTCTAACAATAGCTTACCACTCAAAACTGCAATATAATTCAACTCTTCTTTCATGATTCTTTAACATCTAGTCCTAACCCTGCCCCAGTACAGGTCAACTCTTATTCCATGATTCCCCAACATCTAATCCTAACCCTGCTCAACAGCCATGTATCACCACATCCCTTTTTGCCTAAAAATCTGTGCCAACATTCTACATAAAACTACTCTTGTACAAACTGAAACCATGCACATCTTCATCTAATGACTTTCCAGTCGAGTACCTTAAAATAGTGTCCAATAACATTGCCTATTCTGTCTCAATCCTTAAAAACAGGTCAGTCCAAGATCCCCACATTCCCTCTTTCTGAAAAAAAGGCACACATTACCCATCTGCATAAAAGAGGAAATTCAACAGACATGAATAACTTTAGACCTATAACAATCATATCCCTCCTTCTTCAAAATACTTGAATATGTATTCAAAAATAATTGTTAACATATCTCATGCAGGAAGAACTTCTGTCCCCCACACAACAAGGCTTCTTTCCTTCCCACAGTACTAAAACTGAACTTCTAACCTATATAAATACTGACAATAAAGCTAGAGATAATGGCAGACATGTCTCCTTATTTCTAGACCTGTCTAAAGCCTTTGACACAGTTTGGCAAATCAAACTTCTACTTCAAATGTCATCATTAGGTTTCTCTCATCCCACCCTTCTATGTTTCAAAGGTATCTGTCCAATAGGTATCGGTCACTAAAATGGCACTGCACCCCCTCTGTACCTCACAGTCAACATCAGTGTACCACAAAGCTCTATCCTTAAAGAAAATAAAATGATTGTTCTTAAACTGTTTTGTAATACTTTGGAGCATTTTTCCTCAGGCCTCAACTGAATATGGGCTCCTTCTCAGTCAGACTTTCTTGGTAATCAAATGTCAATAAATAAATAAATAAATTAGGACAGTCACAGACTTTCCTGTTTGATATCTGATGTCTGCATTTAAAATTAGCATAAGCAACTTCCCAGAATATAATTTTCCTTCAAAGCAGCTTCCCAGAAAATACTTTTCCTTCACATCAAAGTTAATTTGTAAAGATGAGGTTTTAAAGGTCCCAGAAGCTGGTTTATATTATGTATGTAAATAAGTCATCTTCTACATCTTCCCACTCTGCATATTTCAGGAGAACATTTACATTGACAGATGCCAGGCTACTGTCTCATGTTTTGAAATATATTTCTTCATTTTACTGACATATGTGCAGTTTAATCAGTATGTATGTATACATATGTATAATCAGTATTTGCACACACGCACATACACACACACACACACACACACACACACACACACACACACACACACACACACACACACACACACACACAGTGTTTGTGTGTGATGACAGTGAGCTAAACTAGGGTCTTCTACTTTACATTTATAATATTTTTGCTAATATAAATGTGTAAATGATATATAAATGCACTGTTTAATAAATACATTGGGAAATGAAAGTAAATGTTATTTTGTAACAAATATGGTAGTATTTTGCAATATTAGAGAGTGTGTGAAATTATTTAAATGTCTGGCTAACTCCTAATAAAATGGCTGACCTTCATTTGTGGTCCCAAGGATGTCTTGTGCAAGAAGCATCAATTAATTTGCTCTTTTGTATATGTTTATGCTCCAGAAATAATAATTGTTTTTCCACAATGTTACATTACTAAACAACAGCCAAAACATACTACTTGTTTTCCAAAAAATGTATTAAAAGATGTAAGATTGACCTACTAAACAAGATGAAATAGAATGTAGAAAATCTTAAGGGTCATTACTTTTTTTTTTTTATTTTGCTGTTAACATCATCATCTGAGAGGCAAAATGTTAAGAGGCCATCTGTATAGTAAATATGAATTGTTCAGTGTCAAATTTGCTGTGCTCTTCCTGTGGTTCTGATGTTCCTCACTGGCTTGTTTGACATAAATCTTGATGCATCTTTATATATGTGTATGTGTATATACATGTGTGTGTGTATATATATATATATATATATATATATATATATATATATATATATATATATATACGGTTGCTGTCTTAAAGGGTGAACGAACACATGAGCGAATGCTTTTTAGTGATAAATGGAGTTTCTGCCAGCAGTCTTTTGAATAGAATTTGCTCTTTCCCCACTGTTGCATGATACCAGAGTTAGTATATGTAATTTGCAGGGGCTGTGGCAGCCCACATGGGGTTGGGAAGTGTTTCAATATGAGAGTTCAATATGAGCATTTGTTCTAAAGTGTTCACTCATTTGAATGTTCTCTCTTTCATGAGACACCTATATATATAAGTATGAGCAATGATGCTGTGAAAATCCCTGTGCTATTCTTACAACATTTTGTGATTCAATATGAATTCCAAACAAAATAGTCCTTACTACTGGCATAGTCAGCTGGCATTGTATAGAATTTATTTCCAGCTTACTGCAAACATCTACTGATCATTTGTCCTCCAATCTTTGCGCCAGAATCAAGAATGGCCAAATTCTGTGCAGGAACACTATAGCCACTCCTGCATGCAATATGGCCACCGTGTGATCCAGCATAGGGCTGTTTTCACATGCACGAGTGGCCCTTTACTGTTCCTGCATGGAAATCCATTCAGTATGCAAATCACCTCATTTGTTGGTGAAAGCCATGCAAATGAGGTGATTTTGTGATCCAGCAAGCTGAACGGATTCCATATAGGAACAGTGTCAGTGCAAAAATGTATTCGGCTAGTAGCCGGATACATTTTTGCATCTGACAAAATGGAGGCTTGACAGCTCATAAATAGCATGTATTATGTAGAACAGACAAGCCAATGGCTAAATATAAGGCCATTGGCATTAAAAGCAACATATTTTTTGCAAAAATAAAACTTTTATTTTTTTTGGTCGAGCATGGCCCTTTAAGCTAAGGGCAGTGGCATGCAAACACGGGGTTGCCGAAAATAAAAAAAAAAGAAAAAAGAAAAGAAAAAAACTGCCATTTAAAAGAAATATGCATTCTGCCATTATAGTCAATGGCAGGCAGAATGTAAACAAGACAAGGGAGCACTGGTTGCCAAGGGGAAAGGGTGTGTTTGGGAATTGTAACTATGGACCTGCACACTGGGGTATGCAAATGAAGGGACCTATACTGAATCACAGATTTCTACCTACTGGAAGTCTGCACCTAATCGTGTAGGTGCAGGAATTGGGAACCATGTATGCAGGACAAGAGGATGACTTCAGTAGGGGGTGTGTCATGCTTGGTGTAAACTTATTGGAGCCCTTTGGCCCGTGTTTGCTCTTAGCTAAGCAGAACTAAGGAAGGAAGTGTGTCTTACATTGTTGACCACTGTTTTCCCTGCTTAAATGGGTGTGCATGCTACGCACCGGGTTTTAAACAAAAAAAAAAAAAAAGAAAAACAGGAAATAGCTCAGTTCACATGTAAGCACTGGGTATGCGCGGCGCGCATTGGGGCTTAAACGGGAAGGCAATGGGAAGGAAAAACAGCAGTAGGAAGGCAATCAAGGAGAACTAGCATAGCTGGCAGGTGAACTGTATCAGAATCAGCCAATTACACAGGCATCAGCCCAGCCCAGCACACTACTATAAACTATGCAAACCCCTTTCACTCTGGCTTTTCCCACAAACTTTACACCACCGGTGTACACAGATGGGGAAATTTTACCTGACAAAACTAACAAAATGATAAGGGCTGTTGTCGCTCTCATACATCAATATGTGCAAGAGGCTGAGGGTGGTGAGGACGTGAATGCTGATGACCATCCCAGGAGAAGAGTGTACAAATCTAGGGAAACCTACCAGGGCCTACATGAGCTGGAGGTAGTGGAGCGCTATAGGGTGGACAGGGATATTCTACAGCAAATTGTTGAGCTGTGCTGGCTCACCTCACACACAGAACAAACAGAGGGGAACCCATCCCAGTGGATAACAAGGTATGTGTAGGCTTAAGAATACTAGCCACAGATACATTCCCAAGCACAGCTGAGGATATCATGGGGATCTCACAGGCATCAGCTTCCAGGGTACTCCACCAGTTCCTGTATCACATATCAGTACATGCTGGTGAGCACATATATTTCTCCATCACCCGTGAGGTGTTGACCAGCAATATGCATCTCTTCTACCAAATAGCAGAATATCCTGAGGTAGTGGGTGCGATACACTGTACACAACATACACATCAAAGCACCACCAGGTGAGCAGGGTAGGGTCGACATAAACCACAAGTGCTTCCTCTCCATCAACTGCCAGGTTGTGTGAGACGCCCAGGGCATTATCTTGAATGTGTGTGCTGGTAGCCCTGGAAGCTATCATGACTCCCACATCTGGCATATGACACAGCTGTACCAGTCATTTGCCAGTGGGGACATCCCATATGGCCACCTAGTGGGGGATGCTGGCAATGCACTGGAGCTATGGCTGATGACATCCCTCAGAAATGCACACACACTTCAACAAGAACTCCATAATGAGGCACATGCACAAACCAGAATCATAATAGAGCTTGTGTTTGGGATCCTCAAGTCAAGGTTCCGCTGCCTAGACATATCCGGTGGAGCCTTGCAGTACTCTCCAGCTACATGTACACAAATGTTCATAGTATGTGCCATGCCACACAATATGATCCTGCAGAAACAGCTGCAGCAGGCACAGCACAGGGCAAGGCTACAAAGCCCCACACCATTGTCAAGGCCATCATAGGCACAGAGGGACTTGGAGGAGGAGCCACCTGAGCCTGCCCATGTAGGCAGAAGGAGGTGTGCCCAGTATGCCCAGGCCTTGACAAAGAAGCAATGCATAGCAAACACACTGATACAGTAGGGACCCAGGGAATGACACCTCTCTCTGACTCACACATACAGTAAAAGGGATGACAAACATAGCACTACCTGTGCTTTACCATGTATAGGGAGTATGCTATGTGCATCTGACATAGTAAGCACTCCAGCACCGTCCTCAATACTGGCCCAGCCACAAGGTAAGTCACTCTTCCTATCAATTACTGAATTGAGTAGTATGTCTGATAATTGTATCTATAGTATGGATGCAAGCATGCAAGGAAATGGGGTGGCTGAATGGGATGGCAGCAGATACTGGACACCTATATGGGCAGCATGAAATCCATAACAAATACTGGTGTTAGTATACAAGGCAGTACTAGACAAGGTGACAAATCACACTGCACTACATGTGGTGGCCCAAATGTGTATCAATAGGATGCACACATGCATGTCAGTGAGGCTCACATACCCACCACCAGCCTCAGCCAGCAGGACAGGTGTAGATGACCATAAAGAAAGGCTGGTCTAAGGCCTCCAACTGATGGCAATGGTGAACAGCCCCCCTCCAGACCTACACAGACAGACTGCAACAGGTCTTAAATCAGATCCATATTTTGATACATTGTTAGGAAATTATTGTAGTTTTGGTTTTAGAAGAGGCACAGACATAGGTGAACATTTGTCAGGTTTCAAAAAGGGACATATAAAGCAATATAATCAGATAAACCCAATGACAGTGGGGAGCACCTATTGTGGACATTGTATATATTGTAAACGTATGTCTAAGACCAAATCATTTACTTCTGTTAAAACATCAAACGTGTATGATATTCGTCATTTGATCACATGTGCAACAGAATGCATAGTTTATATGGCAGTATGCTAATGTGGCTCTTTTTATATAGGGCAAATATCTCTTAGTTTTAAACAATGTATTGCTTTGCGCATGAGTGACATAAATTGTCAACGAAACAGAAGTGCATTATATAAACACATATTAGTACACCCTACAGCACATTTTGTTTTTTTGGGTATAGATAAAGTGGTAGGTGACAACTTATCAATTATGCACAAACAAAAAATTCTTGTGAAAAAAGAAAGACAATGGATAGTTAATTTGGGTGCCTTATTTAAACCTGGAATGAATAATCACTGGTAAATGCATGTTATAATCCAAGACAATAACATTTGGATGTACATACGGTAATATGCTTGTTATAATAATGATGGAGTAAAATGTTTTACTTGATATGTATAAAATCAATGTAAATAATGTTGTTCTGTTATTTTCTTCCATGTGAAGTTGAAACATTTAAGACATATAGCTAATTGTTGCTTTAAATGAATGTGTAAAAAAGGAGGGGGAGGGCATTCCCAAACACATGCACTGATGATGCTAAAGCGAAACCTGTTAGCCATTAAAGTTGGCTAAGCATCTATTTCTGGACATCTGCGTTTTTCTTTCAGTTTGACTTTTGATTATCTTGTGCTGGTTTACTTTTGCATAGAGTACTGCTGGTAAACTGGACACTATATCACCGAGCACCCGTTTTGGTGTTTTTGACTATATATATATATATATATATATATATATATGTGTGTGTATATCTATACATTTTCCCCACTGTTCAATGACTGTACTGCTTGATATGTTTGAATAAACATAAGAGTAATCTACAGCTGAGATGGTATAGTGGTAAATTGCTGTGGGCATGGTGTTCATGGTCCTGGTTTCAAGCTGTGCAAGGGTGGATTATTTTGTTGCTGGGTGGAACAAGGGCTGTTGGATACAGAGTGATTAAGACACTTATAAGCAGTTGTACAGCCTTCATAGGTTCATAGGTTCATAGGTTCATACTAGGCTATCTGCCCTAGGGCATTTATAAGCCTAGCCAGAATGTGTATGGCTTTCGCCACCCATTTTAAATTTATTTTGCTATGCCCTTTTTCAAGGTTAGTATACTGTGTCTCTGTCTAACAGTGACACAGAAGTGATACCCGGGGTAAACCTACGATCTCCCATCCACTCATCAAGATTCCTCTTGAAGAGAGTCAATGAGGGACTCTGCTAACCTGGACTGGGATTTTATTCCAGAGTGAAGGGAGCATCTGGGTTATGAATCTGTCCCTCCAGCATGTCCTATTTATTTCAGTGCTGAGGTTCAAGTCTCTCGAGTGCGTAGCTCGATGGGATTTGGATTTTCTGAGGTGCAGCATGTCCATTAATTCCGGGTTGGACATGGCTTTATATGTCAGGCACAGATCGCCTCTGAACAGGCAGTATGCCACTGAATAGAGCTGGAGTTTCTTTAACCGGGCAGCATATGGCATCTGTTTGAGCCCTTTGATCCTCTTGGTGAGGTACTTTTGGGGTTTTCCAGTTGCTGCAGGTGTCTGGTAAGGTACATCCCAAAAGGGGCATTGTACGCAATTATGGGCCTGATGAGGGATGAGTAAAGAGGCACGATGATGTCCCCTGATCTAGATGTGAATCCCTTCATGATTAGGTGGGCTATATAAAATGTTTTTCTAACCACTTTGGCCACGTGATTGTCAAATGAGAGATTGCTATCAACTTGGGTCCCCAGGTCGCTAATTACTTCTTCTGTACTTAATGGATTATCACCTATGTGGTAATTTGTGGGCACTTTGATTTTGCCAAAGGGGATGACTATACACTTTATGGCATTTAGCTTGAGGCCATGGCTCTGGCACCAGTTGTCTGTTTCTATGAGGCCCTTTTGGAGGATGCTTGTGTCGGCTGGAGATTCGATTATGGTGCCCAGTTTGCAGTCATCTGCGAACTTGGTCAGCTACAGTCCTTCCGTGTTGGCCTGTACCTCCGAGAAATACATACCGAACAAGAGAGGTCCCAGGACTGATCCTTGTGGGACACCACTTGTAACTACTTTGGAGTCTAACATGGCTCCAGCAATTCTAACCATGTGGGTTCTGTCCTTGAGTCAATTTGCAATCCATCTAGTGACATAGGGGTTTACATTTAAGCTGGTGAGCTTATCTATAATGCCCGAGTGGGGTATTGTATCGAAGGCTTTTGCGAGGTCCAGGTAGGCTGTGTGGACCACCTTCCCCTCGTCAATGGCCTTGGTGACTGTTTCAAAGAAATCAACCAGGTTTAAGAGGCAGGATCTGCCCTTAACAAAGCCGAACTGGGTAGGATCCAGTGTTTGTAGGTCCCCAATATCTTTATTTATGAGGTCCATGATGATCCTTTCCATAGCTTTGCAGACCAAGCTAGTCAGGCTTATGGGGCAATAGTTTCCAGGATCCATTGAGGCACCACGTTTATGGAGAGGGACCACTGTTGCTGTATGCCACTCTTTGGGCACATATCCTGTAGTAAGGCTGAGATTGAACATTAGTTTTATGTTTGGGTTTAGCTCTTCTTTGAGTTCATGTAGGACCCAGCCCGGGACACCGTCTGGTCCCATTGATGCTGTGTTTTTTGCTTTGGAGAGGGCGGCTCTTAACTGAGCATCTAAGATGTCAGGGGGGCAGCAGTCTGCTGGGATAGATATTTGCCCTTTTGGTGGGGAGGGGGGGGGTTTGCGTTGAACCTGTCAGCTAGGATGTTGGCAATGTCTGTGGGTTCGGTGTATTTTTTGTCATTTTGGACTAATTCTGAGCATATCTGGGAATTACCACCCAGGTTCCTAACATAACTAAAGAAAGCCTTGTGATTATCCTTAGTGTCCTGTGCAATTTTTCTCTCGAAGCTGGCCTTAGACAATTTTATGTGTGCCCGTAGTTTTTTGCTAATACTGATCAGTGATGCCTTCCCTTTTTGGGATTTTGCTCTATCATTTAGTAGCTTCCTCCTTCTATTGTATAGTTTGTTTATGGCTGGGGTCCATCTGACAGAACGTCTGCCTTTGGAGGATTGGGTCTTGGTTTTATTTGGGATCGCATGATCCATGCATTCCTGAAGGTGTTCATAGAATGCATTTATAAAGGATTCTGCGGTCTGGGCCGTATTTTCCACAGGCCCGGGGGCTTTGAAGGATTCCACCTCAGTTTTGAGGAGTGTGAAATTTGCTTTAGAGAAGTTTTTCACTGTGGTTTTCTGGGCAGGGGGTGGGGTTGGGATGTGAATATCCAGTGAGATTAGTTTATGGTCTGATCTTACCAGTGAGGGATACACTTCTAGTCTGGAGCATAGAGTCCCCATGTTGGTGGTGATCAGGTCCAGTATGTTTTCCCCTCTTGTGGGAGTGGTAACAAGTTGTTCCATAGCATTTGAGTTTATAAATTCTAGGAACCTTTGGGCTAAGGTGTTGGAGCTAGAGTAATGCTCCCAGTCTATGTTTGGGTAGTTGAAGTCGCCCAATATAATGGTGTTTGGAGAGACCTTCATATTTTCCAGTGTTCTCAGGAAGGCCGAGTGGGGTTCCTTAGTTTGGGAGGGTGGTCTGTAGCAGGCTATAAACTGGAAGGCAGTTTTACCCACTGTTAGTTGCACATGGATAGTCTCTGATGCTTTGTGCTTTGCCACCAACCTGGAGGTGTGGGTATCTTTGATGAATATCGATACTCCCCCTCCTTTTGTGGTTCGGTCCAAGTTTTGGGGCCGAAAAGCATGGTATGAGGTATAACCTGGTAGTGCTGGGGTGCTCTCGGGAGCCCTGAACCAGGTTTCTGTTACTGCACAGATATCGATGTCCTCCATGCTAAGGAGAGTTTCGAGTGCATGCATCTTAAGGTTTAGACTTCTGGCATTGAGTAGCATTACTCTTTGTTTCTTATCCCTTGTGATACCTATGGAGGTGGGTTTGTCTTTTGAGCCTTGCCTAAAAATGGCACTATGGGGGTAGCAAGAGCCTTTGCCAATATCCGAAAGCCCAGGGGTGACAGGTGCAAGCCGTCCCTAGCGAAGCATCGTGGCTTGTCGAGTATATCATCCCAAGCTGACAGGCATTGGATCCCCTTTGAATGACACCAGTACTTAAGCCAATTGTTGAAATTGATCATCTTGTCTTCATATTGTTGCATCATTCTTGGTGAGGGTAAGATGCTACTCAAGGTCAGGGTCATACCGGCCTGGGCTACATGCTCAGAGAGCTCCTTTATGTCTCTTTTCATGAAGTCCAGGGAGGTACGTCTCAGGTCATTCACACCAGCGTGGACAATGACTGAGTCATATTTGTACTTGCCTTGGAGTGACCTGAGTGCTTGTGTTATGTGGCAGATCCTAGCGCCCAACAGGCTGCTCACCGTGACCCTCTCCTTGTTCAGACTGGTGAGCGGGACGTCAGTGTGCCTGATGATAGAGTCACCTATTACAAGTGTATCAGGTGTGTTGTTTAGTCTTAAGGGCTGTGACTGTTCGGCACACTGGCTTTGTGAGATATGTGTTGCAAGTGTTTTGTTTTGGGGTAGTGGCTGCTTGGGTGCCAGCTTTGGAGGTCTCTGCTGCTTCAGCAGATCTTTATTTAGAGCCTCCGAGTATGTTTTTGTGTGATTATGTGTTTGGATTGCTGTCGTGGTAGGTCTATGTGAGACTGGAATTGTAGTGAGTGTGGTTTCCTTCTCCTCCTGACTGGTTATGCCAGTACTGAGTTGAGAGAGCTTAGCCTCCAGTTTGGCTATATGGTTGCATTTCTCACATGTGTTGGAATTTGTTGGGAGGAGGAGAGGGTTGTCTGTGTACATGAGGCAGTTGTAACATTGCCTCAAGATTCCCAGATTCACCAGCTGGACCGGAGAGGAGATTGACAACTGACCTTTGGACATGCTAGAATAATATTGGGAATTCCTTAATAATTGAAAACCAGGGCCAGTGGGGAGTGAGGGTGTAGTGCTTTTAATTTTTATTGCTGACATATAATTAACACCAAAAAAAAGAAGCCAAAAAAGGAGAAATTTCTCCTTTTTTGGCTTCTTTTTTTTTGGTGCTATTGGTATTGTTTGAGGAAGTTGGCTGTTGGTGATTTTTACTGACTTATATAATTGCTTTAGTGAGCAAGTGCTAGGTAACTTAAGTGCAATGTGTTACAGGTAACTTAAATGCAAAAACGACGAACAGTAACTTTCTTTCAAGTGACACAAGGAAATAAGTACAGTAAGCAATGCAGATATCACTAGTGATCCACAGAAGTGCTGAGAAGCCGCGTATTAGGTGGAATTAGCGTCCCAGGGAAATAAGCAAACAAACAACATGCATATAAACAAAGCTAGATTCAGCAGGCCTGGATCTAGTCCTTGCTACAGCAAACAAGGTGTACCAATTTCAGTAAGATACAGTTCAAATATTCAGGCACTATAAACCTTTAACCAGAAATTCCCAGCTCAGAAGGGCAGAGTCCAGCCTCTTCTTCCACAAAAGTGCAGACCACAAACCTTCTTAATGTAAAATAACTGGCCTGAAGCCCAAGTGCTTAAACCAGAACTAATACACTTTAAGAATAACAGACAATGGGCTTTCAATCAGCATTTCCCAACTTAGAAGGATAAAAGCTACCTGTCCTGCCACCACAGTGCATGCCACAAACCTTCCTAATGTAAAACAACTGGTCTGAAGCCCAAGTGCTTAATCCAAAAGACTTAGAATGATAGCTACACTTTAATCAAGTTGCTACCAAGCAGTAATAAATACAATTGAATACTTTAGAGAATGCCTGGATTAGTGCTCAAGTTACACAAACAAAGCTAGATCCAGCAGGCCCAAATCCAGTCTATGCCATAGCAAACAAGGCACACCAACTTCAGTAAGAAGCAGTTCAGATATGCATGCACTATAAGCCTTTAACCCGAAATTCCCAGCTCAGAAGGGCAGAGTCCAGCCTCTCCTCCCACAAGAGTGCAGACCACAAACCCTCTTAATGTAAAATAACTGGCCTGAAAGCCCAAGTGCTTAAACCAGAATTAATGCACTTTTAGAATAACAGACACTGAGCCCTCAATCAGCAGTTCCCAACCTAGAAGGATGTAAGCTACCTGTTCTGCCACTACAGTGCAGACCACAAACCCTCTCAGTGTAAAACAACTGGTCCAAAGCCCAAGTGTTTAAACCAAAAGGCTTAGAATGAGTTACACCAAGCAGTAATAAATACAACTGAGTACTTTTAAGATGATGCAAAAGTAAAAAAAACTAGGTAGAAACACAAGTACAGTAAAAGCAGATGAATTTTTTTTTCTGAATAAGTGCTGAGATCAAAGAAACAGATTTGAGTGCTGAAACTAGAAAACTGGCTAGTTATAAGAAAAAGAAAACTAAGCTAGAAGGCTTCCCTCCAACACAGAAGGGCTTGGGGGCTCAGAAGCCTACAAACAGTCTATACCACTTAACAGGAAATGCAGGAAACAAGCTACATTTTTTTTCTGTTTCCCAGATGCTCTCTTTGTACACAGTAGGAGTGCCTGAAATCAGAATATGATCTCACGGCACTCAGTTGAGTGAGCAAATGAGATGGGCCCAGAACGAGTATCCAAACACAAATTTACAAGAGGGGTGGGCAGTTGCAAGGCCACTAAGATTAACACCAAAACAAAAACAGTGAGGATGGGTGGGACTAACTGAAGAGCAGAGTCAAAACTTCCAGTTCAGTTAATATTACTTCCACACAGTTAAAATCAATTTAAATACTGTATTTTTTTGAAAAAAAAAGAGCAGATAAAGGTACTTAAATTCCAGGACCCACCCAGCACCCTGGCTAGTCATGCCAACCACACATATGACTCTATGTACCTATGGATCTCAGTACTGGCAATTTTGTGTGTGTGTGTGTGTGTGTGTGTGTGTGTGTGTGTGTGTGTGTGTGTGTGTGTGTGTGTGTGTGTGTGTGTGTGTGTGTGTGTGTGTGTGTGTGTGTGTGTGTGTGAGAATAGTATTCTCTGTGTGTCTGATCGATGCAATATCCCCTGGGGGTGTGGTTATCACCAAATGTAGGTGTGTTCAACCCACTACACAGACCATTCTCTACTGTACAACAGAATATGTCATTCACCACATACCTATATACAAGACTCAGCACTATACACTGTGAGGCATATGCATTATCTGTTACACAGGCCTTGGAAATATGAACGGATAGAACCATACCTTGCCCATGACATAATTGATGTGTTATAACACTGCCATACCCTTGGACTTCCTGCAGGCCAACATCCTGGTGACACACAGACACCTAGGACACAAACAGAATACAGACTGTGAGAACACATTCACTCATCATTACTAATGGCAAGAATGCACAATGGCCAAAACTGTAGACACACTCTGAGGTGTACCCCTTATCCATGCCAGATGACAGCACCTTACGCAACATTACATAGCTACAATTCAGTATGGTCACCTTGTGTATCAGACCCATAGTTGCATGTCTCTGTATCGATAGTGTGGATGGCAGGGATCTGGCACAGGTTTCATCATATGCACAGGGTGTTGTGTGGGTTTGCCAGTAGCCTAGGCTGTGCCATTTGGTTGACATTATGGGTGTGTGTTTGGAGTGTGGGAATGATATGGCTTATGCATGTTTGGTGCATATGTGTGAAGGTGACCTCTTTCCTGATTGTGATATGTGTGTGTCTGCCTGCACACAGTCACATCATGTGGCTGCCTGACACTGATGTTTTGTGGACAGGTGTGGGCCATACATGGCAGGGTGTACAGTTCACCATCTCCCACCATGGACATGGGAATTGGGCCTGACACAGGTCTGACTGACACCACCAGGCCCAAGTCCCTAGGCAGTACTACCCACTGATGGTGACTGATGTCTGCTGGAACTGCAACCCTGTTGGGACCAGCCAGGACCATGTGCCCAGGGCCTGCAATGTTGTGGTGTGGACAGCACACCACCCTCAGTACTGCTGGTGTCACTGTCACTACGGGAACATGATGGTGGATGGCCACATATACCCCCAGCTGATTGTGGTGCTGAGCTATATCCACACTGCTGCCACCTACCCCTGCCAAACGTTCAAGCACAGATATTCCATGGCTGATGAGTGCCCCAATCTCACCCAACCATCTATCCATGATCTCATTGCCCTCACGCCTGGCTGCAACAAGGTCCTGCAGACAGCCATGAGCACCACAGAGATGGTCTACCACAACCCTGTGCAGTTGCCTGGTGTTCCATTCATTATGTGCTTACACATACATTACAGCCCAAAACATGCACCTGGTAACTGCCACATTGACACTTGCTACATGGGCTGAATGGGCAGCAATCCTCCTTTGACCACCCCTGCCCATCTGTCTGTGTGTGACCTTGGTAGCAGTCTAGATATGGCTAGTGGCTGGCTGCTCACTAGCCATAGTCTCCACACTTGCATGTCCTGTATCTGCACCCAGCTATCCTTCACTTGTGGCCACTGGTGACAGGGAATGTGTGGGCATTCTGACTGTGCATGGGAATGGGATTGACAAAGGTGAAATGCCAACAGGTGACACATCTGCAGCTCATGACAATCCCCACCTGTGCCCTAATATGGTTGTCATCATGGTCAGAGTCACCAAACAAGCTAACATCACCTGTATAGCAGGAGGGACTGGGACCACCATGCCCACTTGTGAGGAAAAGACAAGATATGCACATTACTAACATCATTATACAGTTTGCTATCATATTCGGGTCTATATTATATGCTCGAAGTTTCATAACTTAGAACATTATAATATTGAATTTAAATGTTCAAAGTTATAAAAATTTGAACATATATAAAAAAAATACCCAAACCCAAAACTAACAGCTGTTGGCAGGGGAGCAAGCCCCCCCTGTACCCCACATACCCCCCCACTCTTTAAATTTACCAACCCCGAGACCGCACTATAGTGCGGTATTACCGGACTATAGTGCAGTCTCGGAGTTGGTACAAGGTGTCCCACAGGCATTACACAGACCTCACATTAGGCAAAGGTTGACAGTCATGACACACACCCAGACCACAATAGACACACTCTAGACAGGTCCTCAACATCATGCAGTACATACCTTTCAACTTAGGTTTACTACTACTTTACACCACTAGGATGTGGGAGTGTCTTTAGTAGGTGTTGAACCTTCACCTAGAACACACTAAACCCATGTAGACATCAGTGTTGTTCACCTGTAAAGCACTGTGGCAAAACCTAGGGAACATAACTACAAACAGTACAGTGTTTTTACAACTATTTCGGTATGTGGGTCATACTCCCTGTCTGCTGCACATACCTCCTATGTTGGTCTGGTACATTACTGGTTTGACCAGTGGAATGGTGACCCTAACTTTTAATGTCATACTGTGATTTCCAGTTGTCATAATCTGCAATGCATGTATGTGAAAACAAGGGCATTTCCTCAAGAAACTTCACAAACTGACAGTGGATATATTCAGTGCATACACCCCTCTTAGCATGCAAGGGTTTTGTGACACATCACATGAGACCACATGAATATTGCCATGAGATTTTGTATGACATGTAACTTGACATTCTGAATGAGAAACATAAACATGAGGTAGGGTTGGCATATCATACATTATTATTACAAGAGCTGGCTTGCAGAAGGTGCACACCCATAAACCGATACTTTGGTAAAGTACCTGCTGCTTTCAGTACAGTAGTCAGTCCACTTGGGGTGGTGTTTCTCAGCATGGGACATCTCAACATGGCAATGTTTGCAAACTCTTCCTTGATAAACATCTCTAAGTCTATCCGATTGCAAGGCCATCACCTGTGCACAGCCCTTGTCAGGTCAACACACAGACTGTGTATCATATATTGGTGTGGCCTCTGGCTTGGCCACAGCAGACTGTTGATTGTGTTCTTGTAAATCCATCCTTTTGTTCATTTGGATGTAGGGTGTGGCCTATTGTTGTGTGCAATGTTGGGATACCTCCCCATCCACAGCTATGTGGTAGACACCAGACAGATCATAGCCACAAGGGACTGGTGTTTGGAAGTGGTCATAATACAATCTGAATTGGCTACAGCCCCAGTTCAAGCTGGTGTACAGAAAACCCAAAGCAGGTGAAGCAGATCACCAAATTCCTTTTGGAGCTCGCTAAGCACCAAACCCCAGACCTGGCTTTGGGTGACAGGATCCTGTCCATGCCCACGCCTGGGGGGGGGATGAGCCTCATCCCCTGAGGTGGTTCCACCAGAAGGTGGTGCAGGACCAGCGGGTGAGGAGGTTCCGGGGATGGGTCCCAGATGTGCTGGGGCCTAGTGCCATGGTCAGATGAGGTGGGTCTGCTGGGACCGGCCTTTCCAAATATGCTATGGTTTTACAGTTTTAGAACATATATGGGTTAGTAATAGTCAACACAATCCAGGATTAGTTATAACAGCATGCATAGATATTCCCATTAACTCAAAACAACAGATTTGGAACAGATGCATAGCAAACAGAACACATGCATCTATGGAACGACAGTGGCCATTGCAACAGCATGCAGGTTACATTGATAGCAACAGGCCACCAATGATAGTATTTCAACATGGAACATTAATAGAAACACATTTCCTTATTTGTTGAACAATAGGACATATGTCCCAACAGTAGGTTTGGTGTAAACACACCCATTGATTTGTGTGTTTAGATTATTGTTGCAGATGTGGTGAAAGCGAGAGAGAGATTTCAGTTAACAACTTGTATATCCTTGCAGTACTCATAACTTTAATGATCATTGCTCCAATCATTACTCTACAGGTATTATTACAATACCCTATGACCTTGGTTTGGGCAGTGATATGATTGTACACAGTGTATACTTCAACTGTCTTATAGCTAAATTCTACATCTCATACCTGGTAGACATGTGGAGGGAATGCTTGTTAACACTACCTGACTGTTTTTCACATATTCCCAGATTCCTAGTTAAAATTATGCACATACGTCTCAATCTCTTAATGCACAACATCTGGACAATGCTTGACAACATGGGGGTACAAATAGGGATATATTTTGAGTATTGCTCTTATAAACTTAGAGAGTTGCTAGAGTAACAGGATTTGTTTTATTATACATATTCTGAAGGATTAGAAGTCTGAAACAAATGTATGCCATTATTTAGTGACTACAATTCTGAGATCATCCCAGTGATTTGCCAGGGAGAAAGAGGAACAGGCCAAAAATATGAGCCAATTATATGGACATTCTGTGAAAATCTGTACAGTTGAGAGGTATGATTATGCACACAGCTTACTACCACTCCCAGAATTCGAACCATGGCTGTGTGCTAAAATTACAATAATTTGTGTTTCATCAGAGTGAGTTATTTAAAGACTGATGTCTGTTTATTTAGTGTTTTCTGTCCAAGTCTCTCTTGGTTGTATAGTCTGAATTTGTACTTACAACAATCTTATACAGACATTCATAGACATATTTGTTATGTAGCACAGTGTGTGTAACAGTGGTTAACACAACATTCCAGTCCAGGATTTAGAACTTTATTGTCAGGCAGTAATGGTTTTATTTAAATATCACCTATATGGGACTAATACTGTCATATTGTCTGGTTTATTCAGTACAACCCATACACAGTTTTTATACTGCCAGGTGACTTTCTACTACTTTATATTTATTTGGTATGACTGCTACATGCATAACGATGCAGCCTTTGCAACCTACTGGCATGGGCTTCCTGATTCACAGCCCGCTCAGCTGCAGCTGTAAGGGGAATAGAGAAATATTTAGGCATATCTATCCATCACATACACAGGCTGGACCTTGGTAAACAGTTATCGATATGAATATGTACACACTGCTGGGACATCACGTCTCTGCCTTGCTTCTTGGACGGACTCGTCCAAGAGATCCCTCTTCCTCCGCTTCAAGTCAGCATAGTGATGCCGGACCTGCTCACCAGTCAGAGGGATACCAATAGTACGGGTGAAATCATGGGCGAGATGGTTCCAGGCTTCTGTTTTATATTGGGAGCCCTGATACAGACTCTGCAACAGTCTCTCGTCATGTTTTTTTACCAGGAGTTCTACCATGACCTTGGACTCCTGTATGCCCCAGCCCTGCACCTGGAAGCACATGCCCTCACCAACACCTGCCATACTGCCTACAGTGGGAAGCTGCAACCAGTTATGAGCTGTATTCTTACCTGTGGGGTTTAAATACGGACGATTTCCTACACATTGCTGTGATTGGATGGTTTTGAATATGCTGAGTTAAGCAAAGCTACGGGCAAACCTGCTTAGCTAAGGTTGGCAGTGCTTAAAGGGGCAGGTTCAGCACTACTTACCAATAGGCAAATACAATCAGCTGGGCTACTCATTGCTTAGCAGTCATATTTACACAATGCTTACACCTGGTAAGCAGAGCTGTGCAATGCTTAGCATTGCTTATTTTTTATTTTATAGACTATCTGCTGTATGGGATTGATTCATCATTCATTAAATATTATACATTTGTTTACTGTCCTTGGCATCCCCCAATGTGCTTTCATTACATTTATTCATGTGTGACTATACTGTATGGGGCACTTGTGTTTATATGGGCATTTCACAACTTTATTAAACTGACACCACACATCTGGACCTACTACAGTACTCTAGTTAACAAATATATGTTATTTAGTAGCTAATTATAAAAAAAATGTTTATGTACTGCTTTCACATGTAAAATGCAAATTGGTTATAGTGGGGACTGACTGTTTATAAATCATACACTCTAAACTCTACACTATTGCAGTACAACTTATGTTGGATGTCTTTTGCTATTTAACTTCTTGTGCTGTTTAAGCTGGACTAAGCATAGCTAAGCAATGGGCACACCCGCGCAGCTATGCTTAAACTTCATTGCATGTATAAAAGAAATGTATTTGTTGTGTTTTTTATTTGTGCCCTTCAGAATATCCATGCTGAACCTGTTATTCTATCAACTTTCTGCTTTGTGGGACAATTGTCCCTTATGACTTTGTCCACATTCCTTACTCTGATGGGTTGGGAGGTATGCGCTATGTGCTTATGCTACATCTGTTATTCTATCAACTGTTGCCTTGGTAGGGACAATTGTCCCTTATGGCTTTGACCAAATTTCTTATCATGATGAGTTGGGGGTGTTAGGAGCATTCTCGCTCATTTTAATGGCAAATCTGGTGTGCAGGGGGGTGTGTGTTTTGTGACAGCATTACTCTCAGACACACCCCATGGACTCGTAGACAGACCCATGTCTGTTTAACAGCACGGCAGCGTGCCTTCATGAATATGCATGGTGTGCTGCCATGCTGTACGGGAACGGTCCCCTCAGTGCAGGAATGAGCTATTCCTGCACGGAAGTTTGCTGAATCCCGGGGTTTGTCATAGATTGAGCCTGCTAAGAGAATTATTACATTACACTGCTTACCTGTTGATATATTGATATCGTCATTTAGAGGTAGCTTGACTTTGCCACACATATTCACTTTATACTAAAGCTCTTTATACAAGGATAACCTCCTTTATTGAGCTACCAACTCTCTTATTGTGACTGCTACTAAATCTGTGGTTGGAGACATTCTAGTTATTTTCCTTACCAAAGGCCAATGATATTTAGCTCTAGTCAATTAAACTCTCCTGCCATGTAGGTGGACAACAGAGCATTAGCACTTTTGTTTTTCATAGAGGTTACTCAAATCATTTATCACTAAATTTATTTATTCTACACACACCCCAGATTTTGCCGACAATACCTTCTCTTTGCTGAGATTTAACAATTATGTTTTTGTTGATGCAATCAGTGCTTGTAACATTTGTTATTTTGTATAAGACTAGTTCTTGACTAAAGTTTTTTTTAGCATTCATATGAAATACATCTTTCAAATTTACCCTGAAATATCATTAAAAAAGTAATTTTACCATTAAATATATAACCTGCTGTGTCCAAAACCCTGCCAGAAATATGCAAGCCATTTCTAGCAGTGTTGTCTGATATTCTTGAACAATGATTAACTAATTGACACTAATGATCTTATTTAGCATTTTCTTTATTCTATTATAAATGTTTAAAATCCTATATGGTAGTTGGTCTTTTGTTGTGTTTACTGTATATATATATATATATATATATATACATATATATATATATATATATATATATATAAGTGCACAATGCTGATGACGAGAACACCGACACCGGAAGATCAACAATGGAGAAGACCTACAGTTAAGAATTCCGACGCTGGGAAAACAGACATGTTAAGATAAGTGTGCAATAGGGACGGACGTTAGGGTCAGGGTGTGGGTAAGGTATGTGTGTGATAGTGACGGACATTAGGGTAGGGTGCAGGTCAGTTAAGTGTGTGATAGTGACGAACTTGAGGGTTAGGGCCGGATTAAGTGAGTTAGGGTTAGGGTGCAGTTAAGGTAAGTGTGCGATAGTGACGGACCTTAGGGTTAGGGTTTGGGTTAAGGTTAGTGCATAGATAGTTGCGTATGTAAGGTTTTGTGTAGGTTTGTAAGGTTTTTGGTGTACTTGTGTTCTGTGTGTATTTTTCAGGAAGGGTATTTGTTTTGTTGATTGCCGGGATTTTGGTTTGTCGGGTATGTGAAGTTTCATGCTTTTGAACTTTCTTTTTTTGTTGTTTTTTTCGTGTCAGTTATTTCGTTGTCGGTGTTTTGGCATGTTGGTGTTATCAGGTAGATATATATATATATATATATATATATATATATATATGTATATATATATATTTTTTTTATTATTATTATTATTTATAAATTGGATATAATTTGGTTTCATTCCCATTCATCATCCAACATGAAACTTACTTTACTGTTACTTTGATAGAAGTATATCTAATGCAGTTATTTTTTTTTCTTCATAACTGACAAAAAAAGAGATACTTTATCATTGATATTTTTAGCTGTATTTTTTCTGCCAGTCAGATTGACTTGAGTCTTTATTACATTACCTCTTCATAACCAGCTGTTGTGTTTTTTTTTTTTTTTTTTTTTTTTATATATGCCTTTTCTGTGTAATTTTTTCTGGGAAATTTTAAAACGGAAACTGAGAAACAGTTGTTTGTTTAGTGTTTCTGGTTAGCAGACAAAACCTAAGTGCTGATTTGCTGTTTAAATTAATTCTCTAAGAGATTATTTATATAAAAAAAACTGACTCAATGTGATGCAGCAACCACTCATCATCTCAGAATGTATCCTGTAAATTAAAAAGTCATGATAAACTTAACAGTGCAATGCAGTTTGACACTTCTAACAATGCACTCACAAGCTTTATGGTAACAAATGCATTTGCTGGATTATTCATAAAAAAAACATTTAATAATCCATAGGCCTTTTATAGCTACAACCAAAGATGTAATCTGTCCTGATGGAAGAAATATGCAAACATGTTCATAGGTTCATAGGTTCATAGGTTGGTACTAGGCTATTGGCCCTAGGGCCTATACAAGCCCAGCCATAATAATTCCCTGGATATTTCTTCCCACAGTATTTACTTCCCTGGACCCCTGTCTAGCAGGGAGACTGACATGATCCCTGGGGTGATTTTCCAATCTCCCATCCAATCGTCAAGATTCCTTTTGAAGAGGGCCAAGGAGGCACTCTGCTTGGCATGCATGGGCACTCTATTCCAGAGTATGGGGAGTCTCTGGGTCAGGAACCTATCCCTCCAACATGTTTTGTTTATTGTGATGACAAGATTAAGATCCCTGGACCATGTGACTCTGAGGGATTGGGATTTCTTTAAGTGGAGCATGTCCAATAGCTCAGGGTTTGACATGGCCATGTATGTTAAGCAGAGATCTCCTCTGAATAGACAATATGCCATACAGTATAGCTGGAGTTTTTTTAGATGGTCAGCATAGGGCATCTGCTTTAGGCCTGTGATTCTTTTAGTGAGGTATTTCTGTGGCCTTTCCAGCTGTTGCAGATGACTTGTGAGGTACATACCAAACGGGACGTTGTACTCTATAATGGGTCTAATGAGGGATGAGTACAATGGGGCAATGACCTTTTTTTTCTGGATGAAAAGCCCTTAGTGATGAGGTGTGCCACATAGAAGGATTTCCTGACTGTTGTGGTGATGTGGTTATCAAAGGTGAGACCACTGTCCACCTGTGTCCCTAAGTCTCTTATCACACTTTCGGTGTTTAGTGCACTGCCACCTATGTGGTAATTCATGGGTACATGTTTTTTTCCCAAAGGGGTTAACTATACATTTCTTGGCATTGAGCTTGAGCCCATGGCTCTGGCACCAAGCATCTGTTTCTGTAAGGCCCTTTTGTAGACTATCGACATCATTTGGGGATTCAATAATGACTCCCAGTTTGCAGTCATCTGTGAACTTTGTTAGCCAGAGTCCCTTAGTGTTGGCCTGTACTTCAGAGAAGTAGATGCCAAAAACGAGCGGTCACAGGACTGAACCCTGAGGAACTCCACTTGTCACTTGTCTGGATCTGGATTTGGAGTTGTCTACTTTTACAGTCTGGGTTTTGTCAGTAAGCCAGTTGGCAACCCATCGAGTGACATAGGTGTTTATGCTCAGCTTAGTAAGTTTATCTATGATAAACTAAAAAAGAGCACTAGCGTTGTGAGTCCTCAGAAGTTCGTTTATTACAGATAAACATTAAGTGCTTTCGTCAATGCCAGTCGACTTCATCAGAATAAAAAAGCAGTCATAAATACTGTGTTTAAGTAATCCAGCCTTGACAGTGATTGCTTCATTCTTTCCCCAATAGTTTAACTAGAACATATTAGATTCATTCATAAATATTAAACACATACTAGTTAAAAAACTATTGAAACATCACATTAATACCAGTACATTGTTGTTCAACAACTGTCACAAAAAATAGGTTCGATTTTACACAAGAACTTTAAAAAACAACCCCAGAAAAGGTTTTTGTATAGGAAAATGTAGTGAGACATTTAAACATGTCCTGCTTTTTCTCTCAATATTGGCAGGATGGTTAAATAGTCATTTAACCCCAGAGGGAAGTTATCAGTTAGTCTTAATTGCCGTAATAGTTATTTGTATTTAAAACATTTTGCCAGTCCCCCCCCCCCCAAGTTCTATATGCACAAGATCAAGAATGGCAAATTTAAATCCACAGAAACCAGCACATTGTATACTGTGCTTATACAAAGCATTGGTTTCCTTTTTATTCTTTATGTCATATAAATGCTCATATATCCTGGTTTTAAATAGCCTTTCTGTTTTTCCAGTGTAAAAAGATGAGCAGTTGTTGCATCTAGCAATGTATACCAACTTGCTTGTATAACAATTCCCCCTTCTCGAGTACATTATATTCTTGTTTTGGTTGTCAATGGAAATAGAGTTGTCCTGAAAAATGTATGGGCAATAGGGGCTTCAGCCACATGGTCTACTACCATTTAAATTTCCATGTTTACCTTGATTTTTTGTTCTGTTTCCCAGTACTGACTTTAAGTTAGGTCCAATTTTATTTGAGAATATAGGATTTTCACCTAGTACCTGAAAAACGTTATTGTTGGTTTTAAAAATACTCCAGTTTTTATAAAGTACTTCTTTGACTTGGTGATACAGGGCATTATATTGGACAACACATGCCTGTTGAAAACCAATTTTGTTATCATTTTCTATAGTTGTCCCAATGTTCATTGTTTTATTTGATCCCCTTCCCAGCAATGGAATGTATGTTTTACCCCACTCATCCAATATTCCTGTAAGAATAGTGTCAATAAGCTCACCAGGGTAGCCTCTTTCGAGGAACACTTCCTTCAAATATACAAATTCCTGAATTACATGCAATTTCAAGGATGTCATTCTTGCAACCCTGATTGCCTGGCCCTTGATAATAATTTTCTTTTGGAACATAGGGTGATGACTGTCAAAGTGCAAGTAACTATTGCAAAAATAATTTTTACGGTGAATTTTAGAAACAAACTTTTCATGGTCCTTGATTATTTTGGTGTCCAGATAGCTAATTTCGTGTTTATGAAAATCAAAAGTGGATTTTAGAAAGTTTGTAGTTCCATTTAGGTATTGGATAAATAATGGAATGGATGCAGGGGTTCCTTTCCATAAAATAAAAATATCATCCAAAAATCTACTATAAAAAAGAACATTAGAAGAAAAAAACTCACTTTTGAAAACATGTTCTCTTTCCCAACCTAACAAAACCAGGTTGGCATATGTAGAGGCACAAGCAGCTCCCATTGCCACTCCTTCCACCTGCTGAAAATATTCACCCTCGAAATATATATAGTTATTTTTCAAGATAAATCCTATCAGTTCACATATTAGACTAATCTCCTCAGGGGGCAAAAAGGAACAGGTGAAAAGTATTTCTTCAAAGAAATTTAATCCTTCCTGTTTGGGAATACAGGAAAATAAATCTTGTACATCTATAGTCAAAAAGATACAATCTGGACATCACAAGTCATTTTTTAATTGTCCTAAAAAATCCCAATAATCCTTTATCAAATGTGGAAAATATTGTACAACATGTTTTACCTTACACAGTAAGGTTGTGTGTTTTAGAACCAGCAGCTGCCACAATGGGCCTAAAAGGTGGTATTTTAACATTTTTGTGTATTTTCGGTATACCGAAAATCACAGGAATCTTGGGATGCAAATTCAGGAGAAAATCATAATTTTCTTTAGAAACCCTCTGGTCCATAACATATTTATGTAAGAAACTGTCCACACTTTGATAAGAAATATGTATTTCATTCCTGGAACATGGAGAATAGTTTTCAACATTAAACAGAATAGTTTGCACTCAGTGGGCACAAAGCCTGAGGTGAGGCTATGATTAAACATGACACTTAGGTGAGGTGCCAGTTCATTCTGTAGTTCATGTAGTACACAGCCCAGGATGTCACCTGTCCCATGGATGCTGTATTCTTAGCTTTAGAGAGTATGGTTACTACATGTGTAGCTGTGATTACCTGAATTTGGCAATCTTCTAGCATTGAGATGGGCCCTTTAGGGGGTGGGGGGTGATGTTGGCACTGAATCGATCTGCCAGGATATTGGCAATATCCTTGGGATCAGTATATTTAATGCTATTCTGTTGCAGCTGAGAGCAGATCTGAGCATTGCCATTTAGATTCTTGACATAATTATATAATGCCTTGTGGTTGTCTTTGGAATCTTTGGCAATTTTATTTTTGTAACTAGCTTTGGAGGATTTTATGAGGTATCTCAGCTTCTTACTGAGGCTGGTAAGGGAGTTTTTTGCATCCTAGGATGTCTCTCTTTTCTACAACAGTTTCTTCCTTCTGTTGTATAGTTTGTTTATGGCAGGGGACCACCAGAATGGCTTCCTTTTTTTTGGAGGAGAGCATCTTGGTTCTGTTTGGGATGGCACGATTCATGCACGAGTGGATGTTCTCGCACAGTGCCTTAGTGTAGGATTCAGCAGTTGACCTTTCAGCACCCATTTGCATGGGTGTCATGACGTTTATCACTTCTGACTTGAATAGCATGAAGCTGGCTTTAGAGAAGTTTTTTATGGAGCTTTCCTTACTGGGGGGGGGGGATTTCAAGGGTGATTTGCTTATGGTCAGACCTGACCAATGAGGGGGTGACCACTGGGAGCATCTATCTCCCATGTTGGTAATGACCAGGTCTAGGATACTTGAGCCCCTGGTGGAACTATGGATTAGTTGATCCAGGGCATTGGAATTTATGAATTCCAAGAACCGTTGGGAAAAGTTGCTGGTACCCGAGTAGTTTTCACAGTTAATGGCAAGGTAGTTGAAATTACCCAATATTAGGGTGTTTGGTTGTATCTTAATATTTTCCAATATGTTTAGAAAGATGTAGTGAGAATCTTGGGGCATGGTGGGGGATTTGTAACAAGCTACAATTTGGATTGCAGTCTTACCTAGTGTTATTTGCACCTGGAGAATTTCAGATGCATTGTGTTGGGCAACTAGCCTGGAGGTGTGAATATCCTTGGTAAATATGGACACTCCTCCACCTTTAGTGTTTTGGTCTTGGTTTAGTGGCCGAAAAGTGTGGTAAGAGTTGTAGCCTGGTATTGCAGGGGTGCTCTCTGGAGACTTGAACCATGTCTCAGTTACTGGGCAGATATCAATGTTCACCATTTTTAGGAGTGCCTCAAGAGAGTGCATTTTGAGGTTTAGAGTTCTAGCATTGAGTAGCATTACCTTCAGATTTTGCATGCTTGTATCTGTTATGGTGGTGGTTTTGTTCTTTGAAACTTGCCTAAAAAAGGCACTATATGGGTGGCAAGAGCTTTAGCCAGTAACCTGAATCCCAGGGGCGACAGGTGCAGACCATCTCTGGCAAAGCATCGTGGTTTGTCAATCATGTCGTTCCAGGCAGACAGATACTGGATCCACTTTGACTGACACCAGAAGCTTAGCCAATTGTGAAGTCAATCATTTTGTCCTTATACTGTGGTATCATTCTGGGCGAAGGCAAGATGCTACTCAGGGCTAGGGTCATCCCTGCCTGGGCCACATGATCCAAGAGCTCTTCCATGTCTCTTTTCATGTAGTCCAGGGAGGTACATCTCAAGGCATTCACTCCAACATGGACAATGACAGAGTCATATTTGTACTTGTTGTGAAGTGACTTGAGTGCATGTGTTATGTGGCAGATCCTGACACCCGACAGGCAGCTGACTGTAATTTTCTCCTTGCTCAGCCTGGTGAGGGGGACATCAGTGTAGCTGACTATAGGGTCACCTATGACTAAAGTGTTGAGTACCTTGTCTTGCCTTAGGGGCTGTTGTTGGGTGGCATACTGGTGTTGTGAGCTATGTGTCACTTTGGTTGTGACTGGTGTTTGTGTTTCAGCTTCAGAGGTTCTTGTTGCTCTGGCAGGTTAATGTTAAGGGCCTCCGCATATGTGGGTTTAGTGTTGCTCTGTGTGGGTGTTGATGGTGTGGGTTTTGAAGGGCTATGTGTCGCTTGAGGTGTAGTACAGGTGTTAACCTTCTCCTCTTGACTGTCTAGCACAATCTTGGCTGGAGAGAGCTTTGCTTCCAGTTTGCCTATATAAGTGCATCTCTCGCAGGTTGTAGTGTTGTGTGGTAGGAGGAGAGGGTTGTCTGTGTACATGAGTTAGTTGCTGCATTGCCCCAGTATGCCCAGATTCACGAGGTGGACAGGAGAAATCACCAGAAGCTGACGCTTGGACATGCCTGTTTAGGTGCTTTTTTTTTTTAAAGTACAAGAGCTGTTTTCCCGTACCTTTGCAAGGTACTTTGCAGTTATATGCTGTTTAATGCCTATGATTAATGTCACCTTATTAACAAGGAGAGTTGAGTGCTTGTATCAGTTTAAGGCTTCCTAGTGCTTTCTAGCAGGTTCTAGAGCAAGTGCTAGTCACAGGGGTTCTGATTTTAGTTCTACTACTGAGAAACCAGCTAGTTCCTAGAGAAAATTTGAAGAGCAGACTTTCTGGCACCTGGAATAGTTTAACCGTAGCCCCTCAGCACTGCACAATGTGAGAAATGAGCAAACACACTTGTTTTTAAGCCAAAAAGCTGAAAAGGATAGAAATCAGCCCAAAATGGCTAATAACATAATTTCAGAGCTGGAAACCACTCCTCTAGTGTTAGATAGGCAGTACAATGCTCACCACTCCCAAAGGTAACTGTAGGACTTCCCTCTACCACAGCAAGGTCTGGATATCTTGCAACACAGAACATAAAGTCCTGAAACCAGCAAAGCCTGGGATCTGGACTATACTAGCTAGGAAAGGTGGGAAACAAGCAAACAAGATAGTATTTTTTGGGGGGTTTTTTGTTAAAACATGCTAAACAATGCAATAATATAGTAAATACACAAAAGGCTAACGCACTAGAGTGTGTAGCCCTAAACAGTAAATGCAATTAAAACTTTACAAAATTAGTAAATGCAATTAAAACTTTACAAAATTAGCAATCTAAAACTTTTTAAATGCAGCAAGGCAAGCACACAACTGAAAAACGATTTAAGAGACAGTAATACAGTAAAATAAGTAGCTAGTCTACATATACAGAAAAGTCCATATATACAGAAAAGCAGCTAAAACAACACTAAAACAATTCAGATGCAGCGCAACCTAAAGCACTTGAGTTGTAGCAATATTAAAATATACTCTATATTTCCAAAGTGATGGAGAAGCACAGTCAGGACACAAGGAGATTCAGGCAATTTTTTTTTTTTTTTTTTTTTTTTTTTTTTTTTAGAAAGGGAGAAAGGAGGAACAGAAGGTAAGAACCAAGTGGGTTGGCCTTCTCAGATGTTCTCTTAGTGTTAGGTAGAATGAGCTAATGACACTAGACTGGGAGGAGTGTCCAAGATCAAATTTAGAGTAGGGGGCGGGCAAATGCAAGGCCAGCAGGTATAAACAGAAGATACCAGTAGGGAGGGAGGGTGCTAAACTTTTTAGCTACACAATCGGGAATATGGACAATATTACAGCTACGACCTAAACTATTTTAGGCAGAAAACACTATAGAAATTTTTATCACAGCAGAAAGCCAGCAGCGACCCAACAGCTATGAATTTACACTCAACTCATATTGCACTACTCACTAAAGATCTAGTGCTATAACTTATATTTTATTGATTTATGTATTTATTTATTTATTTAGTTAGTTATGCTCAGTGTGTTGATCGGGTGGAGCACTGATGCCATTGGACCTGTTTCAGTCTTAGTCAGGAAAACTCAATAAATACATGCATTGCTTAGGGAGAAATAGAAAGATAGGTAAGTGTTTTAATTGTTTGACATAGTTTTAAATTTATTGTAACAGTCTGAATCTGCTTTAGCTAAGAACGTTAAGCTTATATTAGTGATGCCAGTATATAGTTGACCTACATTTTTGCTGTTTAAGTACTTTAACTGTTGGTATTAAGGGATGGTTTCATTCTTGTGTACTGAATGTATGTCAGGCTGGTTCAAAACTTGTCTTCTCTTTGGGGCAGTTCCAGGCTAGTCAGCTCAGAGCTAATGGCACAATATTTTTCCCTCCCACTCATGCTGTTGTATGTATGTTTTTAAATCCAGTGTATGAGTTTTTGCCTACCCATTATATCTCAGTGTACTGCTGTTGACAATAAGCACAGAAATATAATTTTTAAAAGTCTCTCTCCTTAAACTACTCAACAGGCTAAAAGACCTTTGATAAAAGTGCTTAATATCAAGTTTACTGATACTGCTTGTACTGATTTTAATATCAAATTAGTCAGTTTTTTACTATAATTAATTTACTGGTTCTTGCTGGTGGCAGAAGAAGGTTTCCAGGTCAGTCGTTTTCTATTGAAATTTTAATAGTCGGTAGCAAATCCACCCAAACAATATTCTAAAATGACACTCCAAGCAGTTATAGTTACCCTTCTCCCATTGTCATTCCTGTTCGTATCATGGAACAGCACTTCCCCACAACTTCTCTAGCCAGCCTGATTGAGATGGGCATCCAAATACAGTGCAAGAATGGTCTCATGCTGTCTGATGATCACTTATTATTCAAACAGAATAATGCAGTGTGTATGAGATGTACATATATAATATACTTGGAGGCAAAAATCTCACACAGATTAAACACAGACACAAAAATCATCAGCAGTACATCAGTCATCACTGCTCTCCAAGGCCATCAGAATAGACATAATCCATCATATGGTCAGGCTTAAAGATTAAATGCCTAAACCTCAAAGACCTCCAAAGCACAACACAGCAAAAGTATACTCAGCATATTAAGTCAACTTCCTCATATAGCCCACGGAGTCCCAAAGTCACAGATGCTGAGCCAGTAAGGCAGGCATTCGCCCAACCAAACATTCTTGTTATACGTGACTCTTTCATAAGGCATACAGATGTGCCACTTGCCAGGCTGAGCAAGGAAAGGCTGACAGTTACTTGCTTCTCTGGTTCCAGGATCCATCACATCACATATGCATGCAAGTCCTTTAACAATAAGTACTAGTATGATTCTGCATATTTCATGCTAGTGTCAATGGCTTGAGGTGTATCTCCATAGATTATATAAAGAGAGACATGATGGAGCTCTCAGACTATGTGTCCAAGGCAGATATCAGCCTACCATTGAGCATTCTACCTTCTCTAAGGATGATGCTGAGATAGAAGCCAAAAATAATTGACTTCAGTAATTGTCTTCAGTTTCTGGTGTCATTCAAAGGGAGTCCAGTATTTCTCAACCTGGGAATATACGATTGACAGACCGTGCTCCTTTACTGGGGATGGTCTGCATCTATCCCCTCTAAGGTTTTGATTACTGGTGAAGTCATTGTCCAGCATCATAGTGCCTTTTCTAGGCAATGCCAGCCTGGTAAACCTACCAACTTAAAGAAACAAGCAAAGGAACATATAAAGGTGTTACTGATCAATGCTAGGGAACAGAACAGTAAACTCAACTCCCTACAGGCCCTTCTCACACTGGAAGGCATAGACATCTGTCTAGTGATAGAGACATGGTTTAAAATAGCAGAGAGCACTCTGGCTGTGCATGGCTATAATGCCTTCCACATCTGTAAAGGGCCTAAGCAACATGTCTTACATAGACCCACTTAAAGCCCTGAAACTATACTTGGCATCCTACAGACTGCTAAGAAGTGATCCATGTATGGTATACAAAGCATTCTCTAACTCAGTACTGATGAATTTACTTCACATCAGCAATTCAAATAGCATCAGAGATACTCAGTCTAGAAATCTAAACCCCTTCTTCAACATTAGTGGAATGGTTTGGAGGGACAAGTATATCTCACAGAGGATACTGCTGCTTTGGTACAGACTCCCATCCACATAAAAGAAAGCTCATCCCTGTCCATGTTCAAGTGCAACATAGATCTATGGATGGAAAACAGAAAAATTTCCCCATACTTTATCCTTTGTATGGAACCCCCTCTAGTTATCTATGGTATGGTCCCAGTTATTCTCAAGAGGGGTGATATATAATTATCAATCATAAAATGGGTAAGGCTAGTCTATAACCAAATGGGTTAGGTTATTTTGACCACAAAAGGGGACACTGTCTAGGCTTAAAATGGCTCACAAAGGCAGCTAACCTAGTACTTAGCTGTGAACCTATGAACCTATAACAGAATGACAAAATGCAATATATACATATATTACATGCAAAGTGAATATGACAGTCAGTTTGAGGGTATAAAGGCAATAGGTAAATGGCATTATATACAGAGTAACTGAAGAAACACAGTATGTACATGCATTAAACAGAGTGACATCAGAGTTGTTATACTGAAAGAATAGTGTTAAGCCAGTGAGTCCTCATATGAAAGATCAATGGATGACACAAGATGAAACTGAACAGAATATGGCACAAGAAGATGTGTGGAACTTTCTATAAAATGTCCACATGGAATGGAGAATATATAGAATGTCTACTGGAAATGGGAAACAAAGAATGTGCTGTCAGTTTAGAAGAAAATGATCTAAGAAAAGAGTTGCTTGATTTAACTGAGATGGACAGATATATTAAGATCAATGAAAGAAACAGACTACAGAAAGTTAATAAAACCCAAAAAGTTAAGAAGTTTGATAAAACAAATGAACACTGTAATTAGGACTGTTTATAGAGATTCATGTGATACAACAGAAGTAAATAGGATACATTCCTGTGCAGATAAATTAACAACAGATAAAGTCATACCACATAAACACAGGGTTGTAAAGGAAAGGGAGGGGAGAAATTAAATGGGGTCTATTTTACATACCTGAAATACCAGATAATCAAAGACAAAATGACCAAGATGAAAAAGCCGAATATTCACATACACAAACGTCCATATTGCCAAAATGTTTCCCAGGGTAAGCAATCACTGAGCTTAAAATGTACATAGAACACACTGCATCATCTACAACCAGCTCAGGTGGGGGGGGGGAGACTAAATCTCCACACCCTCCCTTACTAAATATACAAACTCTGAGATCACACTACAGTGGGGAAAAGGGTAAATCTCCCCTTGTTGGCCAAGTGGTTGGTACCCTGTAAAACATTTCAACAATGTGGACATTCGTGTATGTGAAGATTCGGCTTTTTCATCTCAGTTATTTCATCTTCAGTTATCTGGTATTTTGGGTATGTAAAGTAGACATATTAAGTGCCATCATGGAAGTATCGAATAGAGAAAACTATTAACAGAACAGGTGTCACTGTTAGAAGAGTATAGAAGAGGGAACAGATCAACAAAAACACTCAGAAAGATAGACATGATAAAAGCAATGCACAGTATAACCCATCAGGCTTTATTTTGCACTATCGCAGATAATTGAAAGTGATAATCTAAAAATATCAGCACAGGCAGAAAACCTTTGAAGATATGCAGAGAAATATAAAGGAAAATACAAAATAAGCAATTTATTGATGGTGCAGCGGTAGTGTTGTTGCCTCACAGCAAGAGGTTCTCCCGTTCGATTCTTGTCTTGGGTTGGGAGTGCCTTCTGTGTGGAGTCTGCATGTCCTCCCCGCGGTCGAGTGGGCGTTCGAAAGACATGCATTGAATGGGAGTGCATTCGTTGAAGGTTGGGCGTCGGGCTGGCAACTCGACACCATAAAAACCAACTGCCAATCATTAGCGGATCGGAGTTCCCCTGTGGCGACCCCTAACCGGGAAAAGCCGAAAGACCAACAACAACAACATTGATGACCCAAAAAGTGTTATAGAGAATTTGGAAACAAGGCAAATTGAATTAAAACACAACCCAAAAAAATTAAGAAATAGATATATTTTGGAGAAATACAAAACAAAATCAAAGCACCTGAATGCAAGACAGAAGAGACCAATGTTTCTAGCATATTCTCCATTTAATATCTGCTTTCATCCTCAGACGTTATCAAGAATGTTAGAAAATACAAAAGACATCTTTATATACTCTAAATTAAAACAATTCCATCTGATAAAAATATAAAAGCAATTAATCAATTAAATAAAAAATTGAAACAATTTTTAGTTATATTAACCCTTTAAGTGATAGCAAGTCTACATTCTTTGAGAAATCACTTTATATTACTGTGGTCATTTAAACCTGGGGGTTAGCCAACAAGTTTCCCTTGTTTCAACATCTTTATAGTTGATATTTTACTGAAAAATAATTTTTTTCTGTTTAATTCAAGAATTTATAAACAAAAGAAAGGTACCGTTTCATGGGCAACAATGGCCCCCATATTTTCAAGTTTATTACTTGGTTGATAGGAGTTAGAGATTCTAGCAGGTTTCATCAAATAATCTAACATTATATATTACAAATGATTCATGGACAATTTGTTTTTCATCATTCAAAGTGAAACAGGAAGTCAACAAGTCTTTACAGATGTTTTGAATTCATTCACATCTTTTTTATAGTTTGTCCTAGGGGACGTTGGACAAAAAACAAGTTTTTTGGATGTTGAATTATGGTATGATATTACTACCCCAAGATTTTGTAACTGCACACATCGCAAAAGTACCTTTACAAACCACTACTTACACCATAGAAGTCACCATCCAGCATACATGAAGAAGAACATTCCTAGATGCCAGTTCATTCAGATCTCTAGAATGTACAGTAGAGATATTGAGTATCACTTCTTTGTTTTTAGTTAGAGGATATGACAAAGAACTTTTATTATATATTACTGAAGAGATATGATCAAAACGTAATACACAATTTGGTCCTATTTTGATATATGGATTCTCCAAAAAGATTACTGGATCTTTGATATATAACACAGATGAACCACAACATACCATAGCACTGATATTGTGATGACAGCGGGCAGTGAAACTTAAACCCGCTACACTCTCTGCTAATCAATTACCTGCAAAATACCTGCAAAAAGCTGCTAAAGTCATAGCCTACCCCATATCCATCCTCATTAACAGAACTATTTCTGAAGGAACTATTCCCCTAATCTGGAAAGTCTCTCACATTATTCCCCTGCATAAGGGTGGTAACTCCAAGGAGTTGTCCAATTATAGGCCCATAGCTATTCTATCTCCTTTGGCAAAAATAATGGAGAAATGTATACACATACAACTGTTAACCTACCTACTTGATCACAATTTATTGGCACCCTGTCAACATGGCTTTAGACCATTTCATAGCACCACTTCTGCTCTCTTATCCTTTACTAACCATATTAACAGTAATCGTAATAATGATACCCTATCCTCAGCTCTTTTTATTGACCTGTCCAAAGCATTTGACATGGTGAATCACCACCTGCTTATAGACACACTCAAAAACCTGTCATTGGGCAACCATACTATACAGTGGTTCCAATCATACCTACATAACAGGCAACAGGCTGTACTATGGGAAAATACTTTATCTTCCTACCTCCCAGTTGCTCTAGGGGTCCCGCAAGGATCTATATTAGGCCCATTACTCTTCTCCATCTTTACAAATGACCTTCATTCTGTAATTCCACAAGCTGACTGTATCCAATACACTGACGACTCCACACTCATATGCTCTGCTACTTCTCAATCAGAACTTCAGTCACTAACCCAAAAGACCTTTAGTAAAGTTGAAAACTGGCTCCTACAAAGACGTCTTATCCTTAACCCCAAAAAAACAAAAATGCTACTATTTACCCCCACCCACAGAATCTCCCCACTTAACTTTACTATTACCTCAAATAACGGAACTATAATATCTCCTGAACCAACCACCAAACTACCTGGGGTACTAATAGATAATAACTTGTCTTTTGAACCTCACATTAATAACTCCATAAAAACAGTAAACAAGAAACTAGGTTCCCTCTATAGAATAAAACCCTTTCTAACACCTCCAGCCATGGTTACTATTGCTCACACCCGCCTCATCTCTACCTTGCTCTATGCCTCCCCTATCTATACCAAAATATGTAGAAGTAATCTGAGTAAACTTTCATCCTCCTACAACAATATTGCCAGATTTGCAGCTGGGTCCTCCTATAGAACTCATCACTGTATCAACCTGAATCAGCTAGGATGGTTAGAGCTGCCAAATCTAATACTTTTTAATCAATTAATAGTAACCCATAAGATCCTGTATTTACCTCAAAATACACCCATACTTACATCCCTAGTCATAACCTGTAACAATCTCAAGACCTTACGCTCATCTAATAACCTACTTGTACAAATATCAAAATCCAACAACTCAGCTGGTGACACCTTGTTCTCCAATACAGTAGGTAAAGGCTGGAACATCCTCCCAAGCCAGCTAACCTCAATATCCTCTGTCAGCTTATTTAAAAGCAAGCTTAAACCCTACCTTAAATCACACTGGCTATGCCCCTGTGTTAACCCAGACTAAGCACCTGACTATTAACTAGACTCCCACAATTCCTAGCCTCCTATGATCATGATCTTGTGTTGACTCACTAATTTTTAGTGAGCGTAACCTTACTTAGGATTTTTTTCCCATGTAAATATGTATATACTGTGGAATGATCAAACACCTTCATATAGTATCACAACCTAGGTGATAAAGAACACTATACATCCATCCTTGTATACTGATCTTCTATACTCTTACTGATCTCTAGTGTTTTCTTTCTTAGGTTTTTGTGTGACCTTAGTATCTATTAATATAAACTACTAACTGTATCTAGTTAAGTCTTAGATTTAGTTTTCTTTCCCTAATAGAATACATAATATAAAATCCTAGGTTTGTAATATGTTATAAAGATTTGTAATACACCATTTCTAATGCAAATGTATTAGTCTTGTTTATCTATTCTAAGATAATTTTTTCTTTCCCTACTGAAATATAAAATACATAATCTTGGCTTGTACTATATTTTTTAAAACTTCTTATGTACCAAATTCTACTCTTATTGTCTTTGTTTTGACCTTTTATGTTGTTGTAATTTGTGGAGCTTTTCTCCCAGGGCCTCCACTGAAAATGGACATATATCCAGCTGGACTAGCCCGATCAACAAATGTAAAATAAAAATAAAAATAAAATATATATTATACATATATATTATACATAATAACTGGAAAATTATTGCTGAGAATAGCGGCATCTCTAGTGTAGTAGGACAGATTCCTGCACTTGTGTACATGAAAAGTCAATGTATTAAATACTTGCTTGAAAGGAATTCCACATACATTCCCCCACCATTTACACAAAAGAGGCAGGGTATTTATAAATGTCATAATTGTACAGCTTGTACATACATCAGTAAAGGACCTTATATTTTTCTATCACATTCTGCTTACATTTTATGGGCAAAAAATAGATACACATGTAATACCAAAAAGAGAGAGAGAGAGAGCTCTCTGCTCAGGGTGCCCAAGCTTCTATGTGGGTATGACCACTAGAAGCTTGGGCAAAAGAATAAAATAATTCTGTTATCCTATTAAACTAAAGGCACTAGAAAAACTATTTATAGACACACACAAATGTTTAAAATTCAATTTTTTTTTTTTTTTTGCTGTGGTGGAATCAGTTCCCTGAAGGCCAGAGGGGTGGCAACTATAAAAATGTTTTTGAAAGAAGAGAAACTTGTTGGCAAATAAAATTAGCAGCTGACAACCTCCAGGTCTAAGTGGCCACATTAATATACAACATTAATATAAAGTGTTTTCTCAAAGAATGCAGACTTACTATTACTAAAAGGGTCTATACAACTAAAAATTGTTTGACATTTTTGTTTAATTGATTAATTGTTTTTACATTCTTATTGGATGGAATGGTTTTAACGTGGAGTATATAAAGATGTGTTTTATATTTTTTAACATTCTTGATAAAGTCTGAGGATGAAAGCAGATATTAAAATGAGAATATGCTAGAAACATTGGTCTCTTCTTTCTTACATTCAAGTTCTTTGGTTTTGTTTTATATTATTGTTGATATACACCTGGTTGGACTTTGCTTAAGTTTTTTTTTTTTTTTTGTTTACATTTTGGAGAAATATCTTTGAAGATCCTGCTGAACATAACAAAGATGCTGAATGGATAGAAATCAAAGAAAGAATAAGAAGTTCAAATGTACACAATATAAAATGGGATGAAGTAATGGCCAGAGAGACTGAAACAAAGTTAAGGTAAGCTCCTAAATGGAAAAACCCAGGCCCAGATTCAGTACCTAAATTTTGGCTCAAAGTATTAGCATCTGTACATGAAGATTTAGCCATGTGTAAGAACTATTTGTATGCGCACCCCAAACAGACACCAGCCTAGTTAACAACAGGAAAAACAATGTTCCTGCTTAAGAGTGAACCTGCAATCTATCCTAAAGACTAAAGACCAATAACGTGCCTTCTGGCGACATATTAACTATACTCTGGAATTGATACCGATAGAGATTACAGTCATCTAGATGAAAACTCAGTCATGCCAATAAAACAAAAGGGTAACAAAAGAAAGTCATATAAAACAAGGATCATGTGTTGTTAAATAAAGTCATAATGGAAAGCTGTAAAAAGGGGAAGAGACTATAAAAAATAATTTGCAGTATCCCAAATTAATTGATTAAAGAGTGCTTAAAAATGTAGAAGGTACACCTTATATTGACTGAATGAATTGCAACAACCAAAAAACAGTGACACACCACTCTGTAGTTAAGACATGACAAAGGCCAAATTATTATACCAGGGATAAAAATTCAAAAAAGATATATTCCAGGGTAGCCCTTTCATGCTGCTGTTCTGTTGTCTTGTCCTTAATCCATTAAGCTGTCTACTTAACAGATTAGGCCATGGCTATAATTTGTCTCCCAGAAAACAACATGGTATAAAGACTTCTCATCTTCTTTTTGTGGCTGATTTAAAGCTGTTATAGTTCATCAGATGAGAAACTGAAAGCACAACTGCAAGTGGTTAAAACTTCCACAGATGATATAATAATGTCATTTGGACTTGGTAAATGGCAAAAGAGGCCTCTAAAGAAGGAAAGCTGTAACACAAAGGAAGCATCAGTGTGAAACAGGAATGTGATATAAAAGAACTTGAACAAGAGGGAATGCATAACAAAGTCCAAGCTATAAACCGATTTGCTCTTCCTGTCCTAACTTAAAGTTTAGGATTGACTGACTGGTCGCAAAAGGTATTGGATTGCTTTGACGGGAAACCAAGAAGGATGCTTCATGCTAATCAAATGATTTATAAAAATCAGTGCATGCCAAGATTATATATTCCCCATTCTTTAGGTGGTATGGGCCTCCTCAAAAGTGATTGTATGTATAGATCTGCAATCATAGGACTGCATACATATCTGTTTACCTCACAAACCCAAAGTAAAAGTTTTAAAACATGAGAAGAGTAAGATGATTTCCCTGCTTAGGTTAGCAGAAGCATATCGGTGTTAAGCAAGAATGGAAATCAAACCAGAAGTAGATAAAAATTAGGCAGCAACTGAATGTGCTAAAAAAAACTAAATTTATTCATTTATTTATTTATAGGTGATCTCAATTCAGTGAGGTTAGGAAATTAACTTTTTTCCACTGTAGTGCGATCTTGTTGTCGGTATATCTAATTTACAGGGAGTGTGGGGTGCAGGAGGGCTTGCCCCCCTGCAAAAACTTAGTAAAAGTGTGTTTGTTAACTAGGTGTTTTTATAGGTGAAGGGGATGTTATTTACATGTATGTTGTAGATTTTAATGTTATGAAGCATACTTTCAGTGCTCTGACTTTTCATTGTCTTGGGTTTTCAGTGTTTTGGGATTTCAATGTTTTGGTCTTGATGTTTTGAATTTCAACGTTATGAAATTTCAATGTTTTGAAGTAGACTCTTAATATATATATATATATATATATATATATATATATATATATATATATATATATATATATATATATACACATATATATATATATATATATATATATATATATATATATATATATATATATATATATATATATATATATATATATATATATATATATATATATATATATATATATATGTGTGTGTGTGTGTTAAGAGCTGTAATCCTAGAACTCGGGTCCATGACAAATGTAAGTGGTATCAGGGAAGTGGAGTCTTCCTAGTTTGGTCTAACACAGACAAATAACTCATGCCAATGGCATAAATTAAAATTCAATGCCAAGAAAGGCAGTATAGTCCCTTTTGGGAAAACTGCCAGCAAGGCTTATTACTTTATTGATAAGACACCTCTAAGAACTGATCTGGGTCTCAGGGATCTGTGAACATATGTAGGCAGTAATCTGGCCTTTGACCAACATGTGGCCATGGTAATAAGAAAATCATTCTATTTGACTGAACTTATACGTATGAGCATGGCATCCATGTGCATGGAAGTTTTAGTGCAACTTTTTTGGCCCTTGTCAGACCCATCACTGAGTATAATGCTTTCTTTGGTATGTATCTTTCCTGACATATTCAACAGTTGGAACACCCACAAAGGTTCTTCACCAGGAGAATCCAGGGAATAAGCACATTGTCCTGTATGGACTGCCTCAAAGCCCTATGTCTACACTCAGTCTCCTACAGGTTACTGAGAGGTGATCTGTTTCTGGCGTACAAGGCATCCTGGAGTCCAGCTCTGATGGACCTTTTGCACATCCACAAAATGAACAGCATCAGACCCAGTATATATAAGGATTTAAAATTTGCTTGTGACATAAATAAGACATGTTGACAAGAAAGATATGTGTCTCAAGATGATTCCAGTGCTCTGAAATAGGGCTCCATCCATATGAAACAGAATCCATCTCTAACCCTATTTAAGCATATCCTTGAATAGTGTATGGGAAATCAGAAATCCACCACAAGTTGGGCCCTGTGTTACGGATAGACAGAGGCAGACAGTAATACTCTAACATTCTCAGCAACATAACATCTAGAAACTTCCTAACATACGACCTCTGAATAAACACCCATGATACACAGATATGCAACAGGGTTGGATTGCATGGTTAGGCTTATAAAGGCCGTGGTAGTCATTAGCCAAGTATATACCCATGAACCTATGAATGTCAGACATCTCAATTATCATGTATGCAAGCAGTGACTAATGGAGAGCATTCAATCAGTGCCGAGCTAGCTCCAAGTGCCATTTATACAGAGACCCTTTTAAAAATACTTTGTGATTAGGTTTTTATAACTATCAATTCCATTGGAGCACAGTTTTGCCTGTGACTTTGTACCCTAGATCATACGCAGAGTTTTATATACTTTAACAATCTCTCCTACTTTTACTGAAAGAATCGAACTAAATGTTAACTATTCTAGCTAATGCTGCTTTTACGAGGTCTAGATATTCATTTCCATCATCTGTAAATTGCTTATGCTGCAAAAGTTTCCATAGATACTTATTTTCAGGAAAAAATATGGCTTAATGGTTAAGGTATTAGCCTCCCATGCACAAGGTACAAGGTTTGATCCTGACCTCCGACCAATGCCTATTTGGAGTTTGCATACAATACAGACTCTACATGGTGCCCTATAGGGGGAAGAGTTGTACCAACCAACTGCTTTGGGCATCTACTATGGTGCGCAGTAGAACATGGATCACAGACTGCATGCTGTGTCAGGGCTAGCTCAATGGAGTGAAATATTGCTCTAGGTGATTTGGTCATGTTGACTAATGTCACCAAAAATGGGCATGGGTAGTTACCAGTGATAAGTGGATTGAAGACCTGGCCTAGTCTGACCCACGCCAGGGACCCTTGCTAACTTGGGAGGGTTATATGTTTATTGTCCAGTGTGTGCCCGCCATAAAGCCCAGCAGCCTTGGGTCAATAAACTACTGGATAGCTGGTATCTAGTTGTTCAGCCTGGGATAGCTATGTTGAGTGAAAAGCTGAATGTAAAACTAATGCTTAATGTAGGTTCACTGACAGGATACAGCTTGGAAGTGGATGACATGATGATGTGGAGGACGGTGGACATCCTATGTATGGGATCCAGACTCTACAGACACTACTAGTCAGGTGGGACACAGGCTGCAAATGGTGTAGGAATTGTGGTGAGAGAGAGGCTTCAGATGGCAGTGAGGGATATCATCAGAGTTAATGACAGACTTACGGCAATCAGACTCCAGTGTAATGACAATCCAGGCCAGTATAGTGAGGAAAAGAGTGCATTCAGACAGCAGTTGTAGGACCTACTAGATTAATGGGTGACTTGAATGCGCATATTGAGACACACAAAACAGGATATGCATGGGACCACATGGGTGGGGGCAACAGGAATAAAGAAAGAGAAGCCATTCTAGTCTGGCAAATGGCTTGATAGTAGCCAACACATGGTTCAGGAAGAGAGACAGTCACAAGACCACATACAAGAGTACCCCAGTTGGGTACAATCAGCTACTTTGGTCAGAGAAGGCTCTAAGGTCAACAGAGACCAGACTGAAGACCTTGAAGTTGACTGGAGAGAAAGTACAGCAGTTTAAAGAATTACTCAGGACTCCAGAAACCCAAGAGGAGGAAATAGGTGGAGCTGAAGAAGAGTGGCAGCATCTAAAAACAGCATGTGTGAGGACTACAGAAAAGATATGTGGCCAAGCCAGGTATGGAAATAAAGTACATAAGGAAAGCTGGTGGTGGAATGCAGAAGTCCTGGAAGTCATCAAAAGAAAGAAAGAGTGCAGGAAGAAGTGGGTGATAGAAAAGACTGACCAGGCTAGGAAGGACTACTGGTTGGCTAACAAAGAAGCTAAGAAAGAAGTTGTAATAGCAAATAATAGTGCATCAGAGTGACTGTACAAATATCTGGAAAGTAACTCAGTAAGGGGCACAAAGAAACTATATCAGGTTGCAAGGCAAAGACAGAAAGATAAAGAAGATAGTCAGACACCCTTCATAAGGGATGCCAGCAACAACCTGCTCACCAGCCCAGAGGACATCACAGGCAGATGGAAGGAGTATTTCCAGCAACTTCTGAATAAAGAAAACCCAACAGAAGCTGTACTGCCCCAGAAATAACCTACAATGAGAGAAGAGGAGGAGCCCACCTTAGAAGAAGTAAGAACAGCACTAAGGAAGATGAAGTCAGGGAAAGCAGCAGGCTCAGATGAGGTCACAGCAGATATGATAAAGATGCTGGGTAAGATAGAGGAGATGGCTCCTGAGGGTACTAATAGCAGTGTGGAGAGAAAGGTGTATCCAAGATGACTGGAGAATAAGTATACGCATGCCAGTGTACAAGAACAAAGGGGACATCCACAACTGTGGGCAGTACAGGGGCATCAACTCCTACCACACTGCATGAAAGTTCTAGAGAGGTTGATAAATGGATATGCAGAGTAGTAGAATGTAAGATGGGAGATGAGCAGTTCAGATTCAGATCAGGATGCAGCAATATTGATCCAATGTTTGCATTGAGACAGATATTTGAAAAGAAGCTATAGATGAGGAGAGAGTCCAACTGGGCAATCCAAGACTTGGAGAAAGCATATGACAAGGTCCCAAGAAAGCTGATCTGGCAGTACTGTGGTGGTTTGAAGTCCCAGAAACATTGGTAGAATTAGTGCAGGCTATGTACAAGGACCCAGTGACTCAAATATGAACAGTGTTCGGCCTCACAGAGGGGTTCCCAGTGGGAGTGGGTGTACACCATGGTTCAGCTCTGGTGATGGACTACATTAGCAAACAGGATGGAGGGGACAAATCAACAAAGCAGACAATGTGGCAGTGCAGGCAGACACTAAGCTAAAACCTCAGCAAAGGATAGGAGAATGGAATGCAAATCTGAAGGCACATGGGATGAAACTAAGCGCAGATAAGACGGTGGTAATGGCAGCAAATTGGGGAAATCAGAAGACGCAAAGAATAGAGATAGAAGGTAAGACAGTGGAACAGGTAAACAGCTTCAAGTATCTGGGAAGGGTTGTTGAGGAGAAGGGTAGTCTGAATGAAGAGGTCAAAGCTAGAGTGAGAGGGGCTGCAGCCAACTGGTGCAGTCTATGACAGAAGAATGCCAAAGAAGCTAAAAAGTAAGGTGTACAAGACAGTGGTGTGGCAAGTATTACTGCATGGTACAGAAACCTGGGCAGTAAAGGCAGAACAGTTGAAGAAGCTAGAGGTGATGGAAATTAAGTGCCTGAGAAAGGTGGTAGGATGCACACTGTGGGACAGATGAAGAAATGAGAACATAAGAGCAGAAGTCAAAGTAGTTCCAATTGCAGAAAAGTCAAAGAGAACAGATTACGGTGGTTTGGGCTCATATGTAGAAAAGCAGAAGACAATCTGATGAGGAAGATTTGGGACAGACAGGAAGAAGTTAAGAGGAAACGAAGACATCCAGCAAAGAGGTGGATGGATTTTGTGAAAGAAGATCTGTGACAGTCAGGCATGAGTGTTGAAGAAGGCTGGAGTGTGGCACTGAATCAAGAGAGTTGATGACAGTTAACATGATACCCTGACCCCATGTAGAAAAAATGGGAAAAAGAGGGCTAATGATGATGATGATGATGATTGTTTACTGGGAAAGCCCACTGGGCCAAGACTAATCCATTTAAGTGGAGGCCCGGGGAGAAAAGCTCCACAAAGGCAATTAGAATAATAGCACACAATGTTTGAAACAGTTTGCATAAACATGAAGCCTAGGCTTGATAACCAGTATAAGCAGAATAACATACATTATAAAACATAGGTAGTACAGGGAAATAATATAAAATAAAAGGTAATGCAGAGAAATTCAAACCAATCTTAAAAAAAAACATTAATTTGGTTTATGAAACATAATCTACTTCTAGAGTTTTACCAGATTACAACTGAATGCCTGTTTTTATGAGACATTCAATGAAATTAGTACAGCCCTTGCATTTTGCTTATCAGAGAAATAAATGCTATTATGCCTTCTTTAGCTATGTTAGAAACCTGGGAGGAAACTCCCAGATATGCTCAGAACTAGTTCAAAATGATGTGAAGATTACTGATCCTACAGACATTGCCAACATACTGGCTGACAGGTTCAGTGCAAACTCCCTTCCCCAAAAGGAGAGATATCTATACCAAGCGATTGCATCCCCCCAAACATCTCCAACGCCCAAGTGAGAACTGCTCTCTCCAAAGCAAAAAACACTGCATCCATGGGACCTGATGGTGTCCCCGGCTGTGTGCTCCATGAACTCAACGAGGAATTAAACTCACATCTAGGACAGCTATTTAATCATAGTCTTACCTCTGGATACGTACCCAGGGAGTGGCGCACTGCAACTGTGGTCCCACTTCACAAAGGCAGTGCCTCAACCGACCCTGGAAATTACCGGCCCATTAGCTTGACAAGCCTTATCTGCAAAGCCATGGAGAGGATCATAATGGACCTCATAAATAAAGACATAGGGAATTTGCAGACTTTGGATCCATCCCAGTTTGGCTTTGTCAAAGGCAGATCATGCCTTCTAAACTTGGTTGACTTTTTCGAAACAGTCACCAAAGCCATTGATGAGGGAAAGGCAGTCCATACAGCCTACCTCGATCTGGCGAAGGCCTTCAATACAATACCCCACTCGGGTATCATTGAAAAACTCATCAGCTTAAATGTTAACCCATACATCACAAGATGGGTTGCAAACTGGCTGAGTGACAGAACCCACAGGGTCAGAGTTGCTGGCGCCATGTCAGACTCAAAGCCTGTCACAAGTGGTGTACCACAGGGCTCAGTCCTGGGCCCACTCTTGTTTGGCATCTACTTTTCCAAAGTACAAGCAAACACAGGAGGGTTATGGCTGACAAAGTTTGCAGACGACTGCAAACTGGGCCATAGTAGAAAACATATCTGACACAGATATCCTTCAGAAGGGTCTCACAGAAACGGATAACTGGTGCCAGAGCCATGGCCTAAAGTTAAATGCCAAAAAATGCATAGTCATACCCTTCGGGAAAAAGAAGGTTACCCCTAGCTACCAAATAGGTGGCAATCCACTGAGCACAGAAGAAGTTATCAGGGACCTGGGGACCCAGGTTGATAGTAGTCTGTCATTCGACACCCATGTAGCTAAAGTAGTTAGGAAGACCTTCTACATTGCCCACTTTATCATGAAGGGATTCTCATCTAGATCAAGGGAGGTCATAGTCTCCCTATACTCATCACTCATCAGACCAATGATTGAGTACAATGCCCCATTGAATGTATCTGACCCGACACTTGCAGCAGCTGGAGAGGCCACAAAGTTCCTCACCAAAAGGATAAAGGGTCTCAAACATCTGTCCTATGCTGCCCGACTGAAAGAACTCCAGCTCTATTCAGTAAACACAGCTTGCTCAGAGGTGACCTTTGCCTAACATACAAGGCCATGTCAAACCCAGATTTGATGAATATGCTTCACCTCAAAAATCTAGATCCGTCAGACCCACAAGGCGGAGACTTAAACCTCGACACGGCTATTAATAGGACATGCTGGAGGGATAGATTCATCACCCAAAGACTCCCTATGCTGTGGAATAAAATCCCGGTATATGTGAGGCAGAGCACCTCGCTGGCCTTGTTCAAGAGAAATCTTGACCAATGGATGGGAGATCGCAGATATACCCCAGGGATTACCTCAGTGTCACTGCTTGACAGAGGCACAGCAAAATAATGGGTATAGTTCCCCATACTAAAGGGGTGGCGTAAGCCACAAAACTATGGGCTAGGCTTGTAAATGCCCTCGGGCAGATAGCCTAGTATGAACCTATATACCTATGAACCTATAATTAACATAATTTCATTGAAAAGCACTTTAGCCCTGTGGATATATATATATATATATATATATATATATATATATATATATATATTTTTTTTTTTTTATGGATCTACTTCACATGACTGACAAAATTTCAAAATACTTTGAAAAAATAATTTTAATGGTGCTACACTACACTGTGCTTTTACTCTGATGCTTACTGTGATGGATTTGAAGTCCTCTTAAGACACTCAGTCTTGTTGGCTGGATTCTGCTAAAATCAAAGTCTGGTTATAGTTGCATTCACAGTCTGTTGCATACAGAAACTTGCAGAATATACACTGATTGGAGGATATACTTTGCAGCACCTGTCTTTAAGAGCAGTAGCCAATAACTTTTATAATAAACCACACGTACTTCTGTTACAGCTTCAGAAAATGTTCTACTTTACTTTTCATATAGTACAGATGATGTGAGAGATATAACATTTACCTCAGGACAAAATGTGTCCCTACCATACCCCTAACATAATTGGATTTAATACATATATATTTTTAGTTAAACACATACCCTCTTGGTTTTGGAAAGATACTGCCTTGATGACACAAATGCTGACACATCTGTTCTTATGCAAATGCTGATAAGTAGAAAAGCACATTTTTAAACTTTCTTAGAAAAACATGTCCTGTTTCAGTTCTTTAAAGAAAGCAAATTACATTCTTGTCATGTCTGTAAGAAGTCAGCTTTCTTAATGCATGTGTAATATACTCATAAGCAAGTTCCTTATTTTGTAAGCCACAGTCATTTAATATGAATGCCAATCACATATTACTAAACTCTATTTCTACATTTAAGCATGCATTATTTATGTTACATATTTGTAGCAGAATTACTTTCAACCTCAGTATCTTGTTGAGCATAATCTTACAGTTCTCTCTTTTTAAACACATTAAGAAGCACAAGTCAAAATGCAATTTTACATAGTTAATACAGTGATATCAAGTATTACTACTAAAACTGGATATATTTAACAACTTTTTCTTTTATAAACCATTTTGTGAAAATATTTCATCAGTTATGAGCTGTCTGCTTTAATTTTAATTTTTTAACTTGATTAATTTATTCTTCTGCAATCACATAATTTATTTTATTACTTAGAACTCTTTTATTAACTCTTTGCACCTGTTAAATTAACTCTTTACTTTTATTGATTATTTTATATCAAAATATAAGATATAGACTAATATCTATAAGAGACAAGAACTATGTGCTACTGCAAGCATTTATACACTGCTGAAAATATACAGTTTCAATGTCATTTTAACCATAACATTGTGGTCATGTCTCTGAACTGCCCATTAACATCTTGGTTGACAGTGAAGTGAACATAAAGTGCTGAACTGCGCTTAGATAATAAATATTTGAATGTAATTATTTCAGCATATTTAATAGTTGAGGATTAAAAAAAAACACATGGTGTATATACTAAAGAATGCTATGTACATATTAGTCCATTAGATGTATGAATACAATATGTAATTTTCCTTTAACTAACCAATAAGATTCCAACTTAAAATCAGTGATAATATTATAACTTGACAAATTACTTTTGAACTTGTTATAATGTATCCTGTACAGTATGTATTTACACAGACTGTTTGCTATTCATGCATTTCAATCTAGTAGCTATCCTGGACCCAATTTTTAAACATGGGTTTTCACACATATTCATTACTAGACATTAATTTAATTTGTACTGAATTCTTTTGTATTTGTAGATACAAAGACTGTAAAGTACATTTAGTCCAATTTTACAAATTTAGTAACATTAACATCAAGCAAGGTCTTGGAAAATTCTCATGTCTCTTTAGAAGTATCTAGTGGAATTGCCACCAGAGGCAACTATGCTTTTTGCATACCAACATTGTCTTGCTAAAAACATATTAAAAATAGTGACCATTCTTGCTCAATTTTTACATAACTTTACTCTCTCTTTTGTAGCTTTAATAAAGCAATTTTAAGTCATCTCTTGTATAACTTTACAATTTAACAGGTTGTAAATACAATTTAATACTAAACAATACAATAATAACTAGAATTTTAGCTATTAACAGCTTGTAAAATTTCTTATCCTATCAGGTGTAATCTGTTTACCAATATTTCTAATGCACTAATACCTGTTTTTAACCTCCCCCTAAAAGAGTATTGTCAAGAAGAAATGAGATATTATTTCTTGTAGCTTTATTTTAGACCCTTTTGCAACACGTACTGCTCACACAGTCAGTGTAAAACTGATAAAGTACCCCTCCCCCTGTAGTACTGCAGTATTGTTTATTTGTTTTATAATGTATGTCAGCCCAACACTTTGGTAATACATTTGCTTTATTAGGTTATTAAACTATAGACCTTTGTCTGATTTGATCATCTTTTCTGTTGCCTTTGCTGCCTACTTCTAATAGTAGTTATTTGTACCTCCCTTTATAACTGATTTGAACTGTATGTATACTATAACCCATCTGCTGGCTATACTTGGTGTAACTAAGTTTTTTTTACTTTTATCAGTGACATATATGCACAATTGTGATATTTTATTATAATTACCAAATAGCGTTGCATGTGAACATTTTAACAATTATGTTTTAATAATAAGTTTTTAGAAAAACTCAAGCCACTTGTCTGGCAGTCTTGTTTCTTATCTTATCTGCTCAACATTTCCTGTAACTATTCATCCAGTCTAGGAAGGTCTGAGCTCACATTTCAGTTAACCCTTTTTAGTATTTTTTCCTTTATTCATCTGTTAGTAAAATGTAGTTATAAAACACTTAGTATTATAGTTGTGATTTGTATAACTATGAAAACTAAAAATTATTTTATAATTAGCTTACATATTTTTTTACTTTTGATTTCAGTATTTTTTTTATTTATTTAACTGTTCTGACATTCATTTTACAAAGACTGTTTGACTAACACCATCTGTGATTTTATTTCTTTTTAAAATTCAGAACTTTAACTATTTGGTGTGGTGTTACTATACAATTATAAAAAATGTAAATAATAAATAGATATTAGCTTAACTATCACATTTATATTTACATTATTTATATTTGCTGTTCTTTGCCTGTTATTCTTGTGCATTGTATAAAAAGAAAATACATGCATGTCAGTCTTGTCACTTTAAATCTTTATACAAGCATGTCAGTATTGTGACTTTAAATCTTTACTCTTATTGACTAGTTTTATTTAACTTTTATACACTAGAACTGTTTTGTTTACCTTTTGACTATGCTACGAGAATGGCAGTCATATGCTCTACTTTACTGTAGTACTGATAAATATCTTGCTTTAATTGAATGGAAGTTTTAAACATTTGAAAATGATTTGTATTTTACCACCCTACCATGTATGCTTAACCATTTTCAAAACACAAACATATTATAAAATATATCTCTTTTGTACAGATCAGCTGTAGTTTCCTGCTCTTTCCCAATGTATGTAGGAAGTCAGTCTCTGTCAGTTCAGCTAATCTATTTTCTCCATCTTGCAACTGCTGTTTAAGAGTCTCCTCATGGTCTGCCTGGTATGTCTCATGAACTTGTTCTGCTGAATTTAAAACTTCTATGCACTTTTGTAAAAATGTTTGTATAACTTGTATAAGCTTCCTGAACTCATTGTGTCTGTCTATTAGAAGTTTATTACATTCTTTTGTAACAAAATATACTAGAGATCCTGTCAGTAAAAGATTTGACTGACATGTGGTGACAGAACATAACTGTTTAACATCTTAATTACACAATAAACATTTGTCATACCCCACATGGCTTTCCTTAAGATACCAGTCAAATATTGTAATACATTTGCATAATGCCTTACTATCAACCTGCCCTACTAAGGTTTTACATTTACTAATGTGCTATGTATACCAACATTGCAATTTACTAAAGCTTGGTTTACATACGCTTGAATTATGTCTGAAAATATCCATACTGTCTAATAACATCCAAAATGTTTAATAATATACAGACTGTCTAATATCCAAACTGTCGAATAGCATCCATAGTAAAAAAATGTGACACAGAAAAAAAGTCTTACCAGTTAGCAAGAAAACAGGTGATCAGGCTGTTGTTGCTGATGGTTTGAAATTTTTCAATGTCACTTGAGAAGCTGGTGAAGCACAACAGGCAGCAGACTGCTGTGAAAGTAGATATCCACCTTTTCTTGGAGAATTTATAACACTGCAACTTGAACTTCAGTCTCACTCCGGATGTAGACATCTAAAAAACTTTACTACTGCAAGCTGCATAAACTGGAATACTTCTGTTTAGGATTTACACATACGTACAAATGTTAGTTACTGCAATTTGACTGAAGTAACCCTCTGCAGGGCTTACCATCACTCTTTCTCTGTTTGAATGCAGATTTTAGGTTCAAATGCAGGTAGGCTTTCCATTGAAAAATTAATTTTAATGGTGCTACACTGCACTATGCTGTTACTTTGATGCTTACTGTGGTGAATTTGAAGTATTCTTAAGACACTCAGTCTTGTTGACTGGATTCTGCTAAAATCAAAGTCTGGTTATATTTGCATTCACAGTCTGTTGCATACAGAAACTTGCAGAATATACACTGATGAGAGAATATACTTTGCAGCACCTGTCTTTAAGAACAGTAGCCAATAACTTTTATAATAAACACACGTACTTCTGTTACAGCTTCAGAAAATGTTCTACTTTACTTCTCATATAGTACAAAAATGTGTCCCTACCATACCCCTAACATAACTGGATTTAATACAGACTTTTATATATATTTTTAGTTAAACACACACCCTCTTGATTTTGAAAAGATACTGCCTTGATGACGCAAATGCTGACTGTTCTTGTGCAAATGCTGATAAGTAGAAAATCACATTTTTAAACTTTCTTAGAAAAACATGTCCTGTTGTCAGTTCTTTAAAGAAAGCAAATTACCTTCTTGTCATGTCTGTAAGAAGTTAGCTTTCTTGATGTGTGTGTAATATACTCATAAGCAAGTTCCTTATTTTGTAAGCCACAGTCATTTAGTATGGATGCCAATCACATATTACTAAACTCTATTTCTTCATTTAAGCAAGCATTATTTATGTTACATATTTGTAGAAGAATTACTTTCAACCTTAGTATCTTGTTGAGCATAATCTTACATACTGTAGTATTTTGAAATTCAGCATTGTAAGCTTTTGGTATAATGAGACTCAGAATGAGTTTTCAGTATTTTGAAAATTAGGTATTGGAGTTTCAGTCAAATTAAATTCAGTATTTTGAGTTTTCAGTCATGTGAAGTAGACGCGCACACGCACACACACACACACACACACACACACACACACACACACATATATATATATATATATATATATATATATATATATATATATATATATATATATATGTGGGTCTACCTGACAACACCGACGCACTACAACACTGACAACGAAATCACCGACACCACATAACCGAACGTTCACAAACACGAAACCTCACATGCCCGACACACCACAATCCCGACAATCAACAAACAAAACAAATCCCCTATCCAAAAAGCACATACACAACACAAGCACACCAAAATCCTTACAAACCCACACTGAACCTTACATACACAACTATCTATAACCTTAACCTAAACCCTAACCCTAAGGTCCGCTACTATCGCACACTCACCTAACCCGCGCCCTAACCCTAACTCACTTAACCCGCCCCAACCCTAAAGACTGTCACTATCGCACACTCACCTAACCCGCACCCTAACCGTAACTCACTTAACCCGACCCTAACCCTAAAGACTGTCACTATCGCACACTCACCTAACCCGCACCCTAACCCTAACTCACTTAACCCGCCCCTAACCCTAAATACTGTCACTATCGCACACTCACCTAACCCGCGCCCTAACCCTAACTCACTTAATCCACCCGTATCCCTAGAGTCCGTCAATATCGCACACTTAGTTTACTCGCACCCTAACCCTAATGTCCGTCACTACCGCATACTTACACAGCCTTTTCACATGTCAGTGTTCTCGGCGTCGGGGTTTTCATCTGTCGGTCATCTCAGTTTTCGATCTTCTGGTGTCGGTGTTCTCATCATCGGCGTTGTCAGCTGTTGGCGTTGTCAGGTAGACCCATGTGTATATATATATATATATATATATATATATATAATATATGCTGCTGTTAAATACAGTTCTGCCTGAATTGTCTTCTCTTAGGACTACAAGTCCCTGTTCATCTGTATCTTTTGTCTGGCCGATGCTGCTGGTACATCTGTCCTTGTCCTCTTTCAGCCTTTACATGATCTGGTCTGTTTAGAATTTCCACTCTTTGATGTGTTTATTTTTACCTCTTGAACAAACTGGAAGGGCCGGTCAGTGTCAGCAAGTGGAAGTAATAGATTACCTACTGTCGCTCATGATCAAAAATATTATGTTATATTAAATGACATATTGCAGGGGTTGAAAACCAAGTGCAATGCCATCTTCCCAATTCCAGATGTCATATAATACAAAGGGCATTTACTGCTGAGCATGAGCCCAAGCAAAAGGGAAAAGTATTGTAGGAGCTCTGAAAAAAACATACAACTAGATTGGACCAAGGCTAGCTCCACCCCTCCACAAAATGAAAATACAAGTTCATTTAACTGTTCAACTTCATTAAACACTGATACTTTTTTAAAGTCACTCTTATTGAATAAAAGTTTTAGATCTGAAGATGTCTACTGCACCCATTTCTCATGACCCAAGGTAGGTCAGAGGGAGAAACTAGTGATGTTCTTATCTATCCTTAAGGTGTTTTTCATTTGTCCTGAAGTAAAACACAGTTCAGGTTTGATAGGCACACTTTGCATAAAGGTCTCAGATGGTTCATTCCACTTTTTGTATTTGTTTAATTGGAATATGTTTCTCTTATAAGCTGACCTGGAAGATATGTTGTGCGGTTTCCTTTTGGCATTTGCTTTTGAGTCTGTATAATGTTACTGGATTCTGCAAGACACCTGTATTTTGTATGACACTCACAGTAACACTGAGCAGCATTTATCGGCACTAAGATGGTTACTATTTACTGCCTCAAATTGTTTTCCACATCTTTTTTTTCTGATACTGTTCCATCTCTATGGAAGCTTCACCTTTTTTTCTTTTATTGCCTTCTGTTGGATAAATTTTAGACATGGATCTCAGTACTTAGATTTATAGAAAAAGCTGTTCAGTGGTTTCTTAGCAAAGTATAGCCAAATTTGTGGTTTAACAATTGGTTAACTATCTGTGGCATCAGGCATTTATCTTTATTTATTTATTTATTTATTAATTAATTAATTAATTATTTATTTATTTATGTATTTGTTTATCTGTTCAGCTTATATTATTATTATTATTATTATTATTACTATTATTATTATTAATGTCTAATCACTCTGCTATTGCTGATGCATCAAAAGAGAACTTGTAGAACCTTCTGCAGCAAATTACCCAATTGGAAATCAGTTGAGAGCCCAGCTATACTGCCTTGAATTGTGTACTGGAACAGTAAGGAACTTTGCAGCATTGTATTTCACCAGTTACATTTTCATGAGATTTAAATTGTTGCTTTATTGAAGCATTTCTACTACTGCGGTGGTGGTGCTGTGGTAGCATTGTCGCCTCACAGTAAGACGATGTCCTGTTCGATTCTCAGCTAGAGCGCTTTCTATGTGGAGACATGCGTGAATGGGTGTACCTTCTTTGAAGGTTGTGCATCAGGGTTGGCAACTTGGCATGTAAAAATCTACTGCCAATCATTAGCAGACTGGAGTTCCACTGTGGCAACCCCTAACCAGGAAAAGCCAAAAGACACAACAACATTGAAGCATTTCTACTAAAAGTATTTCTCTGAGCTAATGGACTTGTGTATAGACAATTAGTCACCATTATTTTGGTTTCCTGTGACATCTTCTTAAGTCCTGGAAATTTGTAGTAATCCTCTGTTTTTGAAGATTCCCCTTCCTTGGTTATTTCTCACCCAAGGCTGTTTAGCTGTTCCCAACAGCAGTAGAGTAGAACATGTCCTGTGAGCTTTTGGAGAACTTTGTTACTTGTTAATATTACTGCAAGGTGTGTGTGTGTGTGTGTGTGTGTGTGTGTGTGTGTGTGTGTGTGTGTGTGTGTGTGTGTGTGTGTGTGTGTGTGTGTGTGTGTGTGTGTGTGGCACTGGATTTATTTCCACCTGGCACTATGTTGTTCTATTTTTCTATTATTTCACTGTACAATTGACAACATACCATGGGATCCAAACGTGTGTACGATATTCAACTATCACTGCTACATACTGGCAATATAAATGTTGGTTTTATTTTGACCTGAAAATCATGCATTAGGGTGAGACAGCATGCTCTGATAAATGATGTTGATGTGTAAAACTGTGGTTGACTTTAGGCATTTAATTTTCAGATGGACAGCTAACATTAATTCCATTGCCAAACTAATTTAAGCAATAGGACACAGTCACAGCAGGTGATACTGGAATTGTCCTGCTATATGTTCTGCTTTTCACATCTTTCACATATTTCTTCCACATCTTTTTACCTCTTTAATAAATTACCTCTATCTGCACTGTACACACCCATCATCTGGACAAGTATTACTTCTCCTTCTCTCACACTGCCTTGTCTCCATCTAGCTTATATCACTGCTCCCATCACTACAATTTTTCCCCTTGACTCTCTTCAGCTTGTGACTTCCTCTTTCTTATGATTTTACCTCCTATTACCTCTACTTACTTTGCTTATGATTTACCTCCTATCACCTCTACTTACTTTGCACTACCTAATGCCTTGCACAGGTAGTATTTTTAGTTCTTTTTTTCTTCATGGTAGGTCAAGTCCAAGTCCAGATGCTATAAAAAAAAAAAAAAAAAATTTCAATTCTGTATTTAAATACTGCTGTTGTTGCTGTGTGTTTTTGATTCACTAATTGCTTTTCTGTTGTTTTGTATGCTAATTAGTTGCTAACTCCTGCTTAGTAGTTTAGTTATCCTCTTGTATATATTTTTTTCTTAGTGTGTTACCGTAGACTGTTACAGTGGAGCTTTTCTCCTCGGGCCTCTACTGAAAATGGACATGTATCCAGTTAGACTAGCCCGGTCAACAAATGTAAAATAAAAAAATAAAATAAAATAATTCTCTTATGTTTGATTGTTTACACTTCCCATATTTTTTAAGGCTATTCGACTACTTCTAAGCTTTTCTGTTGTGGGTATGGTTACAGTACAGTCATTACTACAGTCTACACTGTGGTACAGGGTTTGATTCCTTTGATGGCATTAGAGAACTTGGCATAGCTCCTCGTGGTCCCCTGCAGAGTTCCTAAGGCAGCAGAGAGCAGAAAAAGCGACTTTCTTGATTATAAGTATTTTTTAGCATTTTTTATTGCTTTTTTCGATCTTTTGTGCTTTTCGACCACTGTTTGTACTTTTATTACTGTTATATTACCTGTTTTTCCTGTTTTTCTGTGCTTAAATTGTTGACTGCACTTCTTGGCTAAAGTTTTGCTTAAAAGTTAACAAACAGGCTAATACACTCAAGTGTACTAGCCTTTGATAGCAATTTAGTCGAATAACAAAGCATTTACTGTATTTTCTGTCTGTGTGTGCAAAAAAACTAAAAAAAAACAAAAAAATACTTCTGCTTTCCTAACTTTCCTAGCTAGTTGTTCCAGTGCCCAGATTTGAGTGGGGAGTACTGAGCTGCCTGTTTGTCCTCAGAGGAGTGGTTAGAGACAGCAACTAGTAATTCATTGGCCATTTTGGGTCATTTCCTGTTTTTTCCAGCCCCCTGCTATAAAGCGCGCGTTAGCGCGCTTTAGCGAGATTTAGCGCAGAGTTGCCACAGGAGCACACAAGAGCAGCAGCGGTTAATCAAGGTTAAACTATTTGGGCTACCTAAAGTCCACTCTTCAAATTTTCACTTAAAACAGCCTTCCTTGAACTGTACTACTGATCTAACCAGCATATCCTATAACTAAAAAGTTCATCTCTACTTGATTCCCAAGTAGACTATTCTCTATCTGTAAAGCCTAGCACTTGCTCCTACAGTACTTTTCACCTTGATATAGCACTTTTATTATAGATAGTACCCCACCAGCCTAAAACCCCTTTCTCGATCACCCACAACCCCTGGAGTCTTTTTTTAAGTTTTTTGTCTATTCCTTCTAGTATGTCGAGGGATCAATTGCTAGTGTCCTCTCCTGCTCAGCTGGTGAATCTGGGAATATTGAGGCAATGTTACAATTGCCTCATGTACACAGACAACCCTCTCCTTCTCCCACAAAACACAAATACATGCGAGAGATGTAACTATACAGCCAAACTGGAGGCTGAGCTCTCTCAACATAGGACTGGCAAGACCAGACAGGAGGAGAAGGTAACCACACACACTACATACCCAGTCTCACATAGCACTATCACAACTTCAAATCATACACATAAACACACAAAGACATACTCGGAGGCTCTGATCAAAAATCTACCAAAACAGCAGAGGCCACCAAAGCAGACACCCAAACAACTACCACCTCAGGACACAACACATGCAACACATAGACCACACAGTCAGTGTGCCAAACAGTCACAGCCCTTAAGGCCAAACACAATGCCAGACACACTCGTCATTGGTGACTCCATAGTCAGACACACTGACGTTCCGCTCACCAGATTGAGTAAGGAGAAGGTCACAGTAAGCTGCCTGTCGGGTGCTAGAATCTGCCACATAATGCAAGCACTCAGGTCTCTCAACAGCAGGTACAAGTGCGACTCAATCATTGTCCACGCTGGTGTAAACGACCTGAGACGTACCTCCTTGGACTACATGAAAAGAGACATTGAGGAGCTCTCTGATTATGTAGCCCAGGCAGGTATGACCCTGACCTTGAGCAGTATCCTACCTTCACCAAGAATGATGCCACAATACAGAGATAAGATGATCAGCTTTAATAATTGGCTTAAACTCTGGTGTCATTCAAAGGGGATCCAATGGCTGTCTGCCTGGGATGACATGCTGGATAAGCCATGCTGCTTCACAAGGGATGGCTTGCACCTGTCACCCCTGGGCTTCCGGATATTGACAAAGGCTCTTGCCACCCCCATAGTGCCTTTTTTAGGCAAGGCTCAAATTCTAAACCTACCACCCTAGAACACAAAAAAGGAAAAAAACTAAGGGTAATGCTGCTCAATGCCAGAAGTCTCAACCTCAAGATGCACGCACTCGAGGCCCTTCTCAGTATGGAGAACATTGATGTCTGTGCTGTAACTGAAACCTGGTTCAAGGCTCCTGAGAGCACCCCAGCACTATCAGGTTTTACCTCATATCATGCGTTCCGGCCCCAAAATCCGGACAACACCAAGAAAGGAGGGGGGATGTCCATATTCATCAAGGACACCCACACCTCAAGGTTGGTGGCAACGCACGATGCATCGGAGACCATCCAGGTGCAACTAACCATAGGCAAGACTGCTCTGCAATTTGTAGCATGTTACAGGCCACCCTCTCAAACTCAGGAACCTCACATAGCTTTCCTGAAAACACTGGAGGGGATAAATGTATCTCCAAACACCATCATACTAGGTGACTTCAACTACCCTAATATAGACTGGGATCACTACTCAAGCCCAAACACTCTAGTCCAAAGGTTCCTGGAGTTCATAAACTCAAATGCCATGGAACAACTAGTCACCATCCCCACAAGAGGTGAAAACATACTTGATCTCATCATCACGAACATGGGATCACAATGTTCAACACCGGAAGTATACCCCTCACTGGTGAGATCAGATCATAAACTAATCTCACTGGAGGTCCTCATCCCGCCCCCACCTGAGATAAAAAAGACCACAGTGAAGAACTTCTCAAAAGCTGACTTCACACTTCTAAAGACTAGTGTGGTCTCCTTAAGGCCCCCGAGCCAGCGGTAAACATTACTCAAGCCGCTGAATCACTTACAAATGCCTTCTACCAACACCTACAGGACTGCATGGATCAGGCAATCCCAAACAAAACAAAGACTCTTTGCACCAAAGGCAAGTGTCCAGTCTGGTGAACCTCAGCCATAAACAAGCTCTACAACAAAAGGAGGAAGCTACTACAAGATAGAGCAAAATCCTTAAAAGGTAAGACACCTTTGATCATTATAAGTAAAAAACTAAGAGCTCTCATAAAATCATCCAAGGCAAATTTTGAGAGAAAAATCACTAGGGACTCAAAAGACAATCATAAGGCCTTCTTTAGCTATGTTAGAAACCTGGGAGGAAACTCCCAGATATGCTCAGAATTAGTTCAAAATGATGTGAAAATTACTGAACCTACAGACATTGCCAACATACTGGCTGACAGGTTCAGTGCAAACTCTCCCCTCCCCAAAGGAGAGATATCTATACCAGAGGATTGTAGCCCCCCAAACATCTCTAACGCCCAGGTGAGAACTGCTCTCTCCAAGGCGAAAAACACAGCATCCATGGGACCGGATGGTGTCCCCGGCTGTGTGCTCCACGAACTCAATGAGGAATTAAACCCACAGTTAGGACAGCTGTTTAATCTTAGCCTCACCTCAGGATACGTACCCAAGGAGTGGCGCACGGCAACTGTGGTCCCACTTCACAAAGGCGGTGCCTCCACCGACCCTGGAAATTACCGTCCCATCAGCTTGACAAGCCTGATCTGCAAAGCCATGGAGAGGATCATAATGGAACTCATAAATAAAGATATAGGGAACTTGCAGACTTTGGATCCAACCCAGTTTGGCTTTGTCAAAGGCAGATCATGCCTTTTAAACTTGGTTGACTTTTTCAAAACAGTCACCAAGGCCATTGATGAGGGAAAGGCAGTCCATACAGCCTATCTCGACCTGGCAAAGGCTTTCGACACAATACCCCACTCAGATATCATTGAAACACTCATCAGCTTAAATGTAAACCCATACATCACAAGATGGGTTGCAAACTGGCTAAGTGACAGAACCCACAGGGTCAGAGTTGCTGGCGCCATGTCAGACTCAAAGCCTGTCACAAGTGGTGTCCCACAGGGCTCAGTCCTGGGCCCACTCTTGTTCGGCATCTACTTTTCTGAAGTACAAGCAAACACAGGAGGGTTATGGCTGACAAAGTTTGCAGATGACTGCAAACTGGGCGCCATAGTCGAAAACACATCTGACACAGATATCCTTCAGAAGGGTCTCACAGAAACGGATAACTGGTGCCAGAGCCATGGCCTAAAGTTAAACACCAAAAAATGCATAGTCATACCCTTCTGGAAAAACAAGGTTACCCCTAGCTACCATATAGGTGGCAATCCACTGAGCACAGAAGAAGTTATCAAGGATCTGGGGACCCAGGTTGACAGTAACCTTTCGTTTGACACTCACGTTGCTAAAGTAGTTAGGAAGACCTTCTACATTGCCCACCTGATCATGAAGGGATTCACATCTAGATCAAGGGAGGTCATCGTCCTCCTGTACTCATCACTCATCAGACCAATGATTGAGTACAATGCCCCATTCGGAATGTATCTGACCCGACACCTGCAGCAGCTGGAAAGGCCCCAAAAGTTCCTCACCAAAAGGATAAAGGGTCTCAAAAATATGTCTTATGCTGCCCGACTGAAAGAACTCCAACTCTATTCAGTCACTTACCGCTTGCTCAGAGGTGACCTGTGCCTGACATACAAGGCCATGTCAAACCCAGATTTGATGAACATGCTTCACCTCAAAAAATCTAGATCCCTCAGAACTACAAGGGTGGGAGACTTAAACCTTGACACGGTTATTAATAGGATGTGCTGGAGGGACAGATTCATCACCCAGAGACTCCCTATGCTGTGGAACAAAATCCCGGTACATGTGAGGCAGAGCACCTCGCTGGCCTTGTTCAAGAGAAATCTTGACCAATGGATGGGAGATCGCAGATATACCCCAGGGATTACCTCAGTGTCACTGCTTGACAGAGGCACAGCAAAATAATGGGCATAGTTTTCTCCAAACTAAAGGGGTGGCAAAAGCCACAAAACTCTGGGCTAGGCTTATAAATGCCCTTGGGCAGATAGCCCAGTATGAACCTATGAACCTATGAACCTATGATAGAATGTTAAGCTTTTGACATGTCAAAAAAGGTTTCTATTATTATGACAATATCTGGGGAATATTGAGAAAGAGTAGCATGAAAGTCAGGCATTTTGTTGACTGTACTTCTTAAGTTCATGTTTAGAACAAGTAGAGCTGCATTATTCAGTCGGACATTAGAGATGTTGGAAAGGAGAGTTGTGTTTTGTATGTCAGTGGGGCCTGGATTGGGATGGATATCATCAGTTAGTTTAATTTGGGCTAAATAAATTTGGTGTAGGATTGAAAGTTTAAGAATGACTTTGACAAGCCTGTGTAATAAATGAGATGTTAAATTTGTTTGTTTATATTTTAAATGAGTAAAAGTAGATAGTTGAGTTATTAAGGAGGCATGGAAAGATGTAATTTGTTGATGATATATGATGTGGTGTTATAAGAAATCTGGTGGGAGAACATAAGTTGTTTACATATTCATGATTATAAGAAGTGAGGTAGAATGTTATGAATAATAAAAGATGAAATAAAAAGAGAACTAGATTAAAGTGGATGTAACAATTTGTTTCATTATAAGAGTGCTACATAAGGTAAGATAGCAGAAGATAGAATAGGCTCAAATAATGGAAGGGTTAAGTGTTAGAAAACTGTTAGTGGGTGGAATTAATTATGTGAGGTGGTTGATTTACACATGTGAGATATATGGTGATTGGATGGTGTGCTAGGGGTGTGGTTAGACCTAGGGATAAATATAGGGATAGTGGGAGTGGGGTAGGGGAGCGGAGTGAGCCTGAGCATAGAGAGGGTGAATGGATCTGGTTGCACCAGAATCATGAGTGCCAGATTTAAAAAAAACTATCAATAAGCTGGATTAGATACTAGGTAACAGTTTAGATTGTAAAGAACTGAAATGGCTAGACAGAGCAGTCTCCGATAGAACTATTATGGTAGCTGAAAGTAGTAGGTTGGTAATATACAAGCAGAATATGCATGAGAAGAGAAACAGTGACTTTAGAGAAGAAAAGAAAGAAAATAGACACATAAGAAGGAGTATATAATATATATGAGCAAATGAAAGCATAACTAACTGTATAAGATTGTCCTTAGTGAAAGAGAGTGGGGAGGGATTAAGAAAGAGTCATCCGTCACTGGAAACATGCTGTGCTTTCCTTATTAGAATGAACAATGTATCTAATGTTCTCTTAAATATTTGATATCAGGTACAAATTAAAAATGCTGACAGTATTTTGAATTAACTTGAGCAACATATATTCAGTTTTTTATTTTAATGTCTTGCTCCCAACACCCGTTAATCAGTAAATGCAGTAGCTCAGTCTGCAGGCTAAGGTAAGTCACCACTACAGCAGTGTATGGACAATCAACAGGTGATCTTATGGGGAAGCTGAATTATTTCCTAAAAGGGAGAGAAACAGGAATGTGGTCAGAAATAGTTAACAACAGAGTAATTGAAGGGTTAACTGTGAGAAAACCAGATGAGACTAAGATAAAATACAGAACTAATGCATACAACTAACATACATATAGTACACTTCAGAATTGTGAAAAATTAACAAGAAAGATGTGAGTTGTGAAAATAGTTGAGGATATTTCCGAACACAGCATATACATAATAAATGTAAGGAAAGTAAACACTGACACAAAACAGGATTAGCAGGACTGCAGTGTAACAGGAGAACATAAGGAGGAAGGTATGCCTCAAAAAGAAGGAAAAAGCAGAGATAGAAGACAAAAGTACCACAAGGAGAAGAGTGTTAGGCAGAGTTTCACACAGAATACAGAAAAAAGGTTGAGAGAAGAAGGGACAATATACTGGAAATAAGCCATCAAATGCATGGTAAGTCTACAACTTACCCTGAAACAGTGGGAGTTAATTAAGGTTGGCTAAACTAGTACATAGTTTTGGCTTGAGCCACATAGACAATTCACTATTGCAGTAAAAGGTCATGTATGTATATAAGACTAAAAAGGACAGAGAAAGCAGTAGTCATGTGACCTGCAGAACAGACGAAACGCTGAGAAAAGGTAAGGTCAGAGCAGAAAGAGAATGGGAGGGGAGCAGAGAGCATATACAGTGAGCGGGTAGTCAGCAATTAACCCTTAGAGACAACAGATATTGAGCAAAGAATTCTATACTGTAACAATCAGTGTTTACAGCTAGCTATAAACTTTATCACCAGGTAGACATTAGGTGATTACAATAAAAAAAAACTTGTACAAAAAACTTAACATATAATGCCAGACAGACAATGATTGACTGTTACAATTAAACAAAGAACCATGGTATTGAAACACAAAACAGCAGTGCACTTATTATATACTGATATATAAACAGTTCTTTAAATGTGTATAATGGAAACAAATATTCAGTAAAAAATAAGAGACCGTGCACAATATAGTGATTACTTGCATGCGAGGCATAGCGTTCCAAGACGGATGAGGATAGTACATAGAGTGAATGGAGAGGCAGAACATGGTGCCAAACAGGAGAGTGGGGAGTTATAAATGGAACAAAGGGTCACACGAGCTTTTTGAAAGTAAACAGCAACAAGCATTCAAAAAAGACATACATACCTTGCACCAGGAACATGAGTACCAGAAAAAAAAAAACTACCAGTAAGCTGGATTAGATAGTAGGTTACCAGTATAGACTGTAAAGAACTGAAATGTCTAGACAGAGCAGTCTCAGGTAGAACTACTATGGGACCTGAAAGTAGTAGGTTTGTAATATACAAGTAGAATATACATGGAAGAGAAATAGAGACTGCGAAGAAGAAAAGTCAAAATAGACACAGAAGGAGTATATAATATATGTGTGCACAAACGAATGCTTAACTAATTGTATAAGAGTGTCCTTAGTAAAGGAGAGTTGGGGAGATTAAGTCATCTGTCACTGGAAACGATATGCTTTCCTTATTAGAATGAACAACTTATTTAATGTTCTCTTAAATATTTGATGTTAGATACAAATTTATTTATTTATTTCAGTTTGATGACCGGGGAAGTCCGCTGGGCCAAGAAGAGTCCGTTTTCATTGGAGGCCTGCGGAGATAAATTCCAAATAACATGTTACAGACAATTAAACTTACAAATTACAAAATGAATCAAAGATATGCAAGAAATATACTACAAGATTTTTTACAAAAACATACAAACATAATGCAGCATACAAATATATAGAGCAGTATAACATATTTCTTGTGGTGGGCAACACATATAGTACAGACTAGGTAATAAAAACAGTCATTGTGAGGAGAGATACATGTAAAGGAGTGTAGATGTGAAATATTGGATGTTCATAAATAATGTTATAAAATAAGGTCATCCAGGTGCAGTAGGGGAATTGTGCAATAGTGAAATGTGTGGTGAAGTGGTAGTAATGAGAGGGTATGAGGGGACTTAAGTAGGAGAGTGACATGGACATGCCCATTTTGAGGATAGATGCAAAAACAAGTGAGATTTAAAGTTGGTGTGATTAGGAATATTGTGAAGAGGGAGAGTGAGAGAGTTCCATAATTTAGCTATGGAGTAGGATAGCAGAAGATGACCTGGGGGACAAAATGGTTTGTAGATTTGTTAGGAGATTTTGGTTTTCTGATCAGAGAAGGCAGTTAGGAATATAGGGGGTAAAGATGCTAGTAAGGGATGGGCAGTTGAAAGGATTGAAGATGAGTTTGTGGGCACTGGTGAGCTGAAAGAATTTCAAGGGGTTGGGGAGTTCGAGCCATTGCAGGGAGAGGAGAGATTGGCAGTGGTAGGAAGAGTAATTAGAATTGGTTGTGAATTTACTTATTTTATGGTAGTAGGACTTCAATTTGGATTGTAGGCTGAACTGGAGGTTGGTTAACAGAGGTGCACCATACAGAAGAAAGGGCAGAAGATAGGAGGAGGCTAAGGTTTTTCTGGTAGAGGGGCTGAGATAATGGTTGTGCCTGTAGAGCAGTCCTAGTTTTTGGTGTTTTTTTTTTATGGCGGAGTGGATATGGGTGTCAAATTGTAAGTTTTCATCAATGATAATGCCTAGAAGTTTGGTAGTGGATACATTTTCGAGGGGGGAGTTGGTGTGGTTGAGTATGGGAAAGGAGTTTTTGTCAGTAGTATTGTTCCTAGAAAGTGTGAAGATCATCAGTTTAATTTTTATTGCATTTAGGGCCAAGTGATGGTTTTGCATCCAGGATTCGGTTTTAGAGAAGGCAGATTGAGTTTTGAATTGAAGTTCAGATGGGGAGTGAGCTGAGCAGATGATTGTTGAGTCATCTGCTTACTGTAGGAGAGATGATTCGGGGATGCTGCTGTTGAAGTTGTTGATAAATATGTTGAAAGGAGGGGACCAAGCACAGAACCTTAGGGTACTCCAGTGGGAGTCGGTAAGAATGGGGAGGTGGAGGTTTTCCATTGTACAGCTTGTTGACAATCAGAGAGGTAGCTGGAGAACCAGGCAGTTGTGGAGGAAGAGAAGTGTAGAGTGAAGAGTTGTAATAGAAGTAGGGGGTGGGAGACGGTGTTAAAAGCTTTAGATAGGTCAAGGAATATGATTCAGACAAATCTGCCGGAAGCAAGTGCTAGGTTAATGGTTTCATGAAAGGAAAGGAGGGCAGTCATGGTGCTGTGATCAGGGCGGATGCCGTGTTGAGTGGGAGTGAGGAAGTTGTTTTGTGTACGGTTTGGCATTAGTTGTGAGTGAATAATTTTTTCTAATATTTTGGAATGGTGGGATAGGATGGCAATAGGCCTGAAATTTGAAGTATTGGTGTTTTTGCCACCTTTATGGAGTGGGATGATATAAGCTTGGTGCCAGATAGATGGGACGTAGGATTCCTGGATGGATCTATTTATTAATATAAAAGCGTGAAAGGCTATGCTGTCTGCAGTTAGTTTGAAGAAAGTTGAAGGTAGGCTATCAGGAGCACTGCGGCAGGGATTTAGTTTGAAGAGCAGCTGTTTTATCTTAATTGTGGAGTTGGGTTTTAGGTGAAAAGTGAGGGAGGGAGGGCTGTTATTGAGGGGAAGAGGGGAGCAGGGAGAATTAGGGGAGGAGGGGGGTGAGGGAAAGAGAAGTGAGGCTAGCTATCCTTTCCACAAAGAAGGTATTAGAATTAATTGCAGTTTCAAGATCTGTGAGGTTGGGGTCTGGGACAGGAGTTATTTTTATTTCCAAGGTGTAGGATGGAGGAGATGGAGCTCCAGAATTTTTTTTGGTTAGTTGAGGGCTGTGATTGGAGCTTGGAATAGCAGTCTTTGCAATCTTTTGTTACAAGTTTTTTTACGGAGTTTTGGATTCGTTTAAATTCAAGTAGGATGTTGAGTTGTTTGTTTCTCTGGTATTGTTTCTATTTTTTGTCTCTTAGCTGCATTTTATGTTTACTTTCTTTTGAGAGCCAGGGGGAGAGATGGAACTTTATGCACTTGGTTCTAAGAGGGGCTCGATGGTTTAGCAGTTTTAGAAATGAGTCATGAAAGTAGGTTATGGCATTGTCGTGGTGAAGGGTTTTTAGGCGGGACCAGTCAGTGTGTTTTAGACATTCTGAGAATGTCCGAGGACTGAACAAGGAGAGGTTGCTGGTTCGGATGAAGTGGTGTTGCTTTTGAGAGGAAGAGGGGAGATGGTCTGCAAAGGCTGGGAGATAGTCACTGAGGGGGTCTGGGAGGATTCCAGCCTTTCTGATGAGATTTGGATGGGAAGTTAAGATCCAGTCAATGATGGTGCCGGAGGCATCATCTTTGATTGGTCTGGTTGGAGAGCTTATTAGTTGGGTGAAGTTGTACAGGTTAATAGTGTTAGTTGGGGCTTGAGAGTTAATAGAGGCCCACTTAATGTTCATTAAAATTAAAAATGCTGAAAGTATTTTATATTAACTTAAGGAACATACTCTCTGCTTTTTTATTTTTCTGTCTTGCTTCCAACTTACGTTAATCAGTAAATGCAGTAGCTCAATCTGCAGGCTAAGGTAACTCACTGCTACAGCAGTGTCTGGGCAATCAGCAGGTGATCTTAAGGGGAATCTGAATTATTTCCTTCTTGGCTGGGTCTTGAGCTCCTCTTCCCTGTTATCAGCCTCAAAAATGAAACCAAAACTGAAAGTTGTGCAAGTGAAAAGAGTGTTTTTAATTCAGCCAACATTTTAGACTCTGCTACCATATTCCTTTATGCACAGTTGAATACTTCATCATGGCATCCACATTACCATTCATCCATCCAGCATCACTGTTATGCAAGAGTAGTTTGGCAGAAACAAGGAGGAAGAGAAGTGTAGAGTGAAGAGTTGTAATAGAAGTAGGGGGTGGGAGACGGTGTCAAAAGCTTTAGATAGGTGAAGGAATATGATTCAGACAAATCTGCCGGAAGCAAGTGCTAGGTTAATGGTTTCATGAAAGGAAAGGAGGGCAGTCATGGTGCTGTGATTAGGGTGGATGCCGTGTTGAGTGGGAGTGAGGAAGTTGTTTTGTGTAAGGTTTGGCATTAGTTGTGAGTGGATAACTTTTTCTAATATTTTGGAATGGTGGGATAGGATGGCAATAGGCCTGAAATTTGAAGTATTGGTGTTTTTGCCACCCTTATGGAGTGGGATGATATAAGCTTGGTGCCAGATAGATGGGACGTAAGATTCCTGGATGGATCTATTTATTAATATAAAAGTGTGAAAGGCTATGCTGTCTGCAGTTAGTTTGAAG
>NC_056737.1:901425957-901555957 GCF_019279795.1 Protopterus annectens
CTTTTGGAATTTGCATGATTTTACCTACCCGAATGCATTACCTTATTTGTTGCAACAGCTACGGCTTTGGGTTCCTTATTCATATTCTTATGCCATGTATGTGTTTCATATACAAATGTATATGTTTTATACTACTATTACATGTATATTGCGGGAATATGTTTGGCAGGGGATCAGAGGTCATTTTCCATTTTTCCGATTGTTGCAGGGACACAACTGTCCAATCAGGGACTGTCCATGGCACATTGGGACAGCTGGTAACCCTGGTGAACATGCCCATGTCGCTACCGGGGTTGCCACCTTTTCCAGTTTCCAAGCTGGGATATTTCCGGGACTCACATATGAGTTTACAGGCCGACACTTACACACGGTCAGTATATAGCATAGAACTTCACTTGTTTGCCTAAGTAAAAGCGTATCGTTGTGGCAATTTGCTTGCTTATTCTGTTTCTTGTGACATTTAGGTATTTCAGTTACAGAAATGACCAATTCATGCTACCATTACATTAAATACGGGATATCATTATGTCCTACAATCTTAGCACATTTGCCATTTTTAATACGTTTTTTCGGGACACAACTGCCCATAGAGAGACTTACAATCTACAGTCTGACAACATGTGTTATGATTATTCAGAAGACCTACTACAGATGTTGCAGCTATCAATCGTTCTAGTCTGCAGACAGCTGTTTCTGCTACTGTTATCCAGTGTAGTATGTGTTGTGCTGCCATAGGTGTATTAAAGATTACGGCAGACAATACAGCGGATTCCACAGCATTGTTTGGTAACCAGCTTTGACAAATGTTAGTCGGCCCAGACAGGACTTCATTCCCTTCTTGTTAGTTGGCTTGTGTGCTTATGAAACTGCTACCGTCCTATCGTAATGTGATGTTCTACCCTACTTGGACACCACATATCCCAGGTACTTGACCTGTATTCTCTGTAGTTGCAATTTATGCTTGCTTACTTTATGTCCCTGTTCTGCTGAATATCTGAATAATGCTATTGTATCTTCCATACATTGCTGCTGGGTAGGGGCATAAGCAGAATATCATCCACATAAAGTAGAACTTGACTGGCCCCGGGTGGAGTTAACACCGGAATGTAGCTAGCCATCTCCTGTGGGAATATCGTTGTACTTTCACAGTATCCCCGCGATAGCCGGGTATGGCTGTATCTGTTACCCTGAATGTACATACGAAGCAATACGGACTATCTGGATGTATAGGTATTGCAAAGGAAGCATAGCTTATATGTACCACGTTAAGATAGTTCTGTGGCGTGTTCTTAGCATTGAATATAGTGTGTGGGTCTGGCACCATCGCTACCCTATGTATTATTACGTGATTTACAGCTTGTACATACTGTACCATCCGCCATTCCCCCTTTGTTTTCCGATCAGAAGATACAGGGGTATTGCATGGTGAATAGCGATTACTTTGTAGATGGGGAATTCCCTCTGTGACTTTACAGATATCTTCTGGTGTCCACGGTCTATACACTACGGGGGTTGGGTCCTGGCCTTCCTGTCGTGCATGAGGGTTCGGTACTTCAATTAATTGACAGATATCCTCACTCTGTTCTAGTGACTGTCTTCTTACTCGGGTGTTCCTAGGTATGTTACGAGTTCGGGATGTGGTTTCAATAGCTTCTGTTACATTTGGTCGTTGTGCTACCTCTGTTGCCACAGGATAGGTGGGACTAGCCTGCCCTCCGCTTCATATCCTGGATGTGGTATCGGAGGTGGTAGGGTGTTGTGGGGCTATCGGTACTACTGTATTATGATCTTCTCTGTGTACGTATGATGCTTTGACATTTGTAGTGTTCTGTTCCCTTCAGTTCACTACCTCAATCCACCTATGTGCATGACGGATACCCAATTGTCGCTGTTTTGTCGCCTGCACATCTTAGGGCTGCCACCTTTTCAAATGCACAATGTGGGACATTAGTGTTCGGAACGTGTAATTTTCCAGGGTAAAGCATACCCACGGCCAGTACATGGGACAGGATTTCACTTTTTGCCAGGAGAGCAACCAATTGTTGTAGCATTTCAGTTGCTTATTCTGTTTATAATGATATTTTGTTGTTCCAGATACATAATTACTGTTTTATGCTACCATTTTGAAATATATCTGGGAAATGTTTGTCCTGTGATTTCAGGACATTTGCCATTTTTTCGGTTTGTTTGCAGGACACAACTGGCCAAAGAGGGACTGTCCCTCTCAGGGTGGAACAGGTGTTTACCGTAGAACATGTGCATCACATTTTCAGGGATTACAATGTTTCAGTAACGATATTTTGTGTAATATACCATAAATGTCGTATTTATTACCCCATTCTGCTGGATAACTCACATTATGTGCTCTCTGCGATTGCATATACTTCACGTCACCCGTCAAACGCGGATCACATGATCTGTTTCTTCAATAATCTCCCATATCCTCTACACGACTACTGCTACTCTTCTCTCATACCACGTAGTGTCTCCTTCCCTGTATCCACTGTAGTGTCTACAATGACTATTTACTCTGCTGTGTGTTCCCCTGGCCTATGTTCAGATTTAACACTATGTGGGTAGCTCTTCCACCCGCTATCACTACTGTTAACAGAAACACAATGTAGTCTGGTCCCTGATCTACAATAGAGACAAAGAGGCAAACACTCCTTACCTGAGCCTCCTGTTTAAGGCTGCACGATTTCTTCTTGGGATCCAGTTTTCCGCTTTTCAGCCACAGATCAGACAGTAAACAGCCTCTTTACACACAACAATTCAGTCGGAGGTCTTTTCATTCAAGAAGAACCATTTAGGCAAATACTCCTGCGTAGATGTCTAACCAGCCATGCACTCTGACCTGTAGCTTACCAAGGGAATTCCGGATTACAAGGATCACAATGTCAAATAAGTTGTTAATACCAATCAGGGACTGTCCATGGCACATTGGGACAGCTGGTAACCCTGGTGAACATGCCCATGTCGCTACCGGGGTTGCCACCTTTTCCAGTTTCCAAGCTGGGATATTTCCGGGACTCACATATGAGTTTACAGGCCGACACTTACACACGGTCAGTATATAGCATAGAACTTCACTTGTTTGCCTAAGTAAAAGCGTATCGTTGTGGCAATTTGCTTGCTTATTCTGTTTCTTGTGACATTTAGGTATTTCAGTTACAGAAATGACCAATTCATGCTACCATTACATTAAATACGGGATATCATTATGTCCTACAATCTTAGCACATTTGCCATTTTTAATACGTTTTTTCGGGACACAACTGCCCATAGAGAGACTTTTAAAAACTGCTTGTTGAATTTTGCCTTGTCATATTAAATTAGTGTTTTATCGAAGGATTGTGGTGGTCTACATTGGTTTGTTCGCTAAAGATTCCAGATATATTGTATTCACTTACAGTTTTCATCAGTGCCGCTTGGGCTAGCTACAGACCCCAGAGCACTACCATATATTTAGCACTAGAGTATGAATGCTTCAGAAAGTAAAGTCTGGGGGAAGGTTTTAACCTGACAGATTAACACTAAAGATAAAATCAGTTCACCATGCATTTTAGCATGTATAATCTTTCTTTTAGGTTAACTTAAATCTGTGAGTGTGGCTGTCAATTTAGGGTTTTTGTTCCTATTAGGAGGGTAAAACTTCAATATTCAAAGATGTATATAGTTTTGTCTGCTAGTATTAAGTTAATGGGTTTTAGGGGGATATAGGGAGGTCTGGGATTTTTTTTGTTTTGTTTGAGGGCTTGCAATAAAACAAAATGTTTTGTAATATGTGACATAGGCTGAAATGAATATGACAAGAAACAACTGTATAAAAAGGTTCAACCTGCCAAACAGTTTATGCATGTAACTAGACATTTAACAAAAAAGATGTTATTCATAAAAGGTGGGAATAATACATTTTAATGCAATGATGCTTTCTGTAATGTCTTTAAGAGTTGGGAGGGTGGCCTAATGGTTAAGGTGTTTGCCTTACAAACACAAAGTGCAGGGTTTAAGTCTCACAAGGGATAATTGGCTAAGCTTAAAATGGCTCACAAGAGCAGTTAGTTTAGTATTAACCTATGATTCCTGTGGTATAGGGTTTGATTCCTGTGGTAAAGGGGTTGATTCCCTTAGTTCATGTTTGCCTGTTGTGTGACCTTGAGCAAGTCACCTAACCAGGCATTGCTCCCAGATTGCGTTTCATGATTAACTACAGTCTTCACTGTTGTTTTTAAGTTTGAGGATTATGCAGGAATTTGTAGTCATGGGAGGTCTGTCCTTGTAGAAATTACTTATTTATTTTGCTTTTACTTAATTAATATCTGGCTTATTTTTTGCCTTTCCCCAAATACCCTGATTGTCATCTGTCATGCAGTTCTGTTATACATATAGCATGAAACAAGTATTGACTTTTCACTCTTTTGTAGCAGGCTGATTTCCTTCACAGACTTTGTCTAGTTTAAAACATTTTCCTGATTAAAAACCATAGAGTTGGGTACCATTTGTCCTCGGGATATAGTCTATGGTTATAGCCAGTGTAATTTAGTGTCCACCATGGGGTGAAGCAAAACAGATCAATTATCTACCATATTTAGATTTCAGATATCCATGTCTCTCTCTCCTCTTCTCTCATTGTTTTCTCTGGACATTTGGGCAGTTTGGTTGGATTAGCTCTGCTGTAGCTTGGTTGTGGTTCTATTTTCTAGTGTTGGGTTGGTGACCAGTAAAATAGGCATCATATCTAATCTGTTTCATAAGGTATATGAGTAGAAATCTGGCTGGAAGAAACCTCTGTCCAGTTATTAGTGGCATTTACCATCCCAGGATTTTCCATGATACACTAGCATTCACTGAAGAATAAAGGTTGATCATGTATTTGTTTACTTACTTATTTATGGCAATATGACAACTCAGTAAGTAGATTTGTCTTTTTGCATTTCTTGGACACCTTTTTCTAATACTATAAATGTCCTTATGTCTAATGTACATTTTATCCTGGTCTATAATTATATTTTCATAATATTATCACTATCTCTAGCACAAATATTTTCATTATACCCTTGCCTACACTGTTTCATGGTGGACACTAAATTACACTGGCTATAACCAGAATTTCTCAAAAACTATCAACCAAATTCTCCACCCAGGAAATTCTTCAACACCCAACCCCTGCACCTGCAACACACCCATTGAAACTGCGTCCATCTTCAATTCTTACTTAATTGGCACCATAAGCAAACTTGTGCAGACTTCTAACCCACCCCATCCCTCACCACCCTCAACTCCCCTCTAGAAAACTCCCCCTTCACTCTAAGATCCATTCCCACCAGCTACATTAAGAAACTCCTCCACAAACTCAAACCATGCTCCCCATCAGCTGACAGCCTGCCATCACTCTTCTTAAAAATTGCTGCTACATCAGTGATATACCAAGTCTCCATCTTAATTAATCACTCTATCTCTGAATAAACTGTTCCTACTCTATGGAAAAATTCTATACAACACCCATACACAAAGGTGGTAACTCTACAGAACTCTCAAACTTCTGACCAACTGCCATACTTTCTCCCCTCTCCAAAATGCTTGAACACTGTGTGCATAAGCAGATCTTTGCCCACCTCACTCAAGGTAACCTAATCACCCCAACCCAACATGGTTTCCACCCACACCATAGCACCTCCACTGCTCTCATCTCCTTCACCAATACCATTTCCCTAGCAAGAGATAACAATAAACTTGTCACCTGCCTATTCTTAGATCTGTCTAAAGCCTTTGACACTGTCTCCCACCCTATCCTCCTTTCTAAACTCTACCAACTAAACCTTTCCACAGCAACTATATGCTGGTTTAACAGCTACCTTTCCATTTGGCAGCAATCTGTCAAATGGCTCTCTGATTTCTCACCCTTTCTTCCCATTAAAACTGAGGTCCCACAAGGCTCCATTCTTGGACCCCTCCTTTTTAACATCTTCACCAAAGGACTCCATAAATTCTTTACCCAGTCATCTCGCATACAGTACACAGACAACTCAGCTATTGTATCCATAGCTGACAACCCGACTGAACTGCACACCCTCACACAAACATCATTCAACCTCACAGAAACCTGGCTTACAAAAAAACAACTCATACTTAACCCCAAAAAAACAAAAATCCTACTCTTCCTCCCCAAACCCCTTAACTACCTTAAATCATCCTTTAACATCTCTTCACTTAACAACACCATAATCTTTCCTGAAACCCACACAAAGCTACTTGGAGTAATCTTAGATGACCAACTGAAATTCAAACTGCACATTCATCACTGTATTAAGAAAACCCATCAAAAGCTCGGCCTTCTCTACAAAAACAAAAATACCTTTCCCCTGAATCTAGAGCAACACTAGCCAATGCTTACCTCCTTCCCAACCTCTTCTACAGCTCACAAATCTTTACTAACCTTCAGTCTTCTCTACACTCCAAACTCGGATTAACCTATAACAAAGTTGCTCGATTTACTGCTAATTTGCCATCCAAATCTCACCACTGTTAGGCCATTTGGCCACTCAACTGGCTTGAATTCCCAAACCATCTCAAACTTACCCAACTACTCATCATCCACTCCATCATCTATAAGCACTCAACCTGTCCAAGCACTTCCTCACTAGTCTCACTTTATACCCCTTCCCGTCCTCTCAGGAGCTCTGATCAATGTTTGTTGCAAATCTACAAACCTAAAAAATCTGCAGGACAGAGTCTATACAGTTACTCACCCATCATCCTATGGAACAAGCTTCCCTTGACCCTAAGAAACATACCCCAGGCCTATAAATTTAAGAAATCCCTCAAACACTCCTTAAGCAACATCTGGATCTGTCCCTGTAGCTTATCTCCCCAAATCCTGTCCTAATTCTGTTTATTACCCCTTTCCCTTATTTCCACTTCTTCTTCCTAATACCCTTTATTCTTTCTTTCTCCTTCCTACCCACCTTCTAATATAACAATCTTCCACTTCCTTCCTCCTACTCCACGCCATCTTTCTCCAACACACCATTTTTCTACTACAACATTCTCCTGTCTCTCTACAGGCTACATCACTTATCAATTCTTGACTTCTGCTGTACTACATATGAACCTAACATCACTTTATTCTTTCTTTCTCCTTCCTACCCACCTTTTAATATAACAATCTTCCACTTCCTTCCTTCTACTCCATGCCATCTTTCTCCAACCCACCATTTTTCTACTACAACATTCTCCTGTCTCTCTACAGGCTACATCACTTATCAATTCTTGACTTCTGCTGTACTACCTATGAACCTAACATCACTTATCACTTCTCAACTTTTTCTGTATTGCTCTCTTCCTTCTAACACCACCTCATATAGAACACTATTCCTAATTGGCTGATCTTCCACTGTCTACTATCCCTCAAGTCAAATTTATTACTGTCTGTTTTAACCATAATTGTACTCAAGTTTATCTTGTCTTCATTTTTTGTAAATGCATTTGTAAACAATCTCTTTGTAACATGTAATCTAATATAATTGTATTCTGGAGCTTTTCTCCCAGGTCTCTGCTGAAAAAGGGTTTTGACCCAGTCAGACTATCCCAGTCAACAAATGTCAAATAAATAAATAGAATTAATAAAAATTAATTAAAAGATTTCCATATTGTCTACCACATTTCTACCTAGTTTAATAAGCACGATTTCTCTTCTAATGAATGCTTTCACCATCCCAGCACTCTCCTTATATTTAAACCTATTATATTCTTCTGGATTACGTTTCATAAAGTTCTATCTTATCTTCCTCCTTTTTGGATTACTTTTCATCTTCTTCCTTTTTAGTACAACTTTGAATACTAACTTTCATTTGGGATAGGCATTCATTTGCTGAATTTTACAGTTTTTCCTAGATGGAACATATTTACTACTTATTTTATTTCTGATTTTATCATATAATGCAAACCACATTTCCTGCTCACTCATTCTGTCAAACTCCTTCTTCCAGTCCCAGTACTTTAAAGAAGAATTGATTACAGTATAATCTGAAAATATGAATAAAACTGTGAAGGGTTATTAAATATCACTACTAAACGCAAAGAAATAACACTAAGGAGATCTGTATATTCATAAGGAAAACAACATTTATTAAGCGCTTCCGTCTCTTTGAAGATACTTCATCAGATTAAAAAATAGATGGCCAACCAGCAATATATATTGGAAGTCAATAATTCCTATTGGATGGTTGTAAGCCAACTGTATGGTTAGACACTTAATAAAATAATTAAAAACAGCTAAGACTCATTGTCAAAAAAAAGAAAAAAAGTACTTTGTATTTAAGACAGATGGCATAGTTTATACAAAACAACAATGAATGCCTATCTCAGATGAATGTCTAAAATTAGTTTCTTTGCCCTGGATGCAGGACAGGCCGCAGCTCCCCATGACCCTGAATTGGAAAAAAGAGAAATAATGAGTCAATGTAGGAAGCAATAAGTTGTTTGTAAACATGAATATAACAGATTCGCAGATGATTACTAGCTTATAGAAAATGTTCTTGATTTATCTGTAGGAATGGATGTATTTCCTTTTTTGGCACCTAGATAAGCTCATCAGACACGTCTCTTTTCAGGGACAACATCTGGTTCATATAAATATCACCTTATATCTGCCCTGAAGAAAGAGATTTAGTACTCAGTGTAAGCAGTCTAGTCAACAAATGCAAATTAAAAGGTGCGATACTGTCTCTTACATTCACCTATATTAGTATTACTGGGAATTATGAAAATAAGCTGCAACTTCAGTTAACAAAAAAAAAAAAAAAATCAACTTGAATGGAGATGGTAAACTTCCATTCCTGAAGATTAATTATCAGAACAATAGGCAGTCTCATAATTTGGAAGATAAATATAATATTTGTACAGTTTGCATGTGTGTGTGAACACGTATGGATGCATGGGTTTGTGGCATATGCATGCATGCATGTGTGCTTATATGTGAGTGTGTGTGTGTGTGTGTGTGTGTGTGTGTGTGTGTGTGTGTGTGTGTGTGTGTGTGTGTGTGTGTGTGTGTGTCTGTGTAACACAAAGGGAGAAAGACAAACTCAGACGGGCAGAAGTAGTCAAATCAGACTATCTTTCTGTTTTGACATATTTACTTAGTTCTTCCATTGCTCGTATGTTACACTCATTTCGTTTTTGCTTCTTCTTCAGTGAGACATGCTATAAGCAACATTTTAAGCTGTGGGTTGGTCTTGATAAGGCTTATCCTTGAAATAGCACCTTGGTGTGGTCATATTGGGATATCAGAACATGACCCATGCTTTTTGGTGTATGATAAATGCTTCCATACTAACATATCATGAGAGCATTTTTTTTTTTTGGATTTGAGGATCTGGAATCCTCAGATGGCAGAAGTTAAACAGCTAAGGTAGATATTTACCACAGATACAGTATTACATGAATTCAGCCTTTCTGAGTTACATTCTAATAACCCGAAACAATAGTAAGTTTTATGGTTCACCCTTCTTACTTAAGTGAAACTGTCCTACATCATTCTGTCTCTCTGTTCATATCCTGAAATAACACCCCGCCAAGATAACTTTTTGGTCAAAATTGTAATAGAACATACATTTAGAGTCAGATTTCAAATCCTTAGACTGGTCTCCAGTACTATAAAACACTGACCCAGGACCAGCTGCTAAGGCCATGACCAATATTTTAATAGATGTAGAAAACAATACATCTTCTATTATAGCTAGGTTTGAAAGGCCAGCCATATCTCCTGGTTAATCACAGGACTACTCACGCTTACAGACCAGCACTGGGATTATCGGATAAATCCATTTACCTTGGGAAACCATGAATGATTTATCTCCTTAAGTAATCTATTCAAGAAGGTAACCAGGTATCACAAATCCAACTATATAAAGTATAATCAAGCCATGTAGGATGTTTTGTCACTGATTGCGGTTTGAAGCACAGCATAGGAGCAGGATACAGGCACTCTCTGCAAAACGAATGGGAGTGATACAGCACATTAGGGTAGGTGAGAAACTGACCATATACCAGAGTCCAGACCTGAACAACCTAAAGCTCTAAAGGGCTAATATTTGTTTTGTCTTTGTTACTTGGTTAAGTTGGGGGGAGGCAGTGGTCCTGGAGGTGCAACTGCTGGGCTACAGACTGCTGCTACCTTGTGCGGTACCCCTGGAATCTTTGATTACTTATTTGTTTCTGGCTCTTAGTTATTTGAGAAGTTGTGTATTTGTGGAGCTGAGTTGTGTATTTTTGGAGCTATAGCTGCTTTATTCCCTATATTGGTCAGAGGTAAGTGGCAAATGTGTACAGTTCAGACAAGAGTAGGGTTTGTCTGCAAAAGTCTGTGTTTGGTATATTTATTTTACTTTTATTATTTTATTTGTATATTGGCTAGTCACCAATTTTGACTCCGATGTTAGCTTTGTCGCATTTGCTCCTCCTAAAAACTAATGACTTTTGTAGAAAAGATGGTGAAATGCATTTAAATGACAAGATTTATTTTTTAAACTTTTTTCTGAATATGTGTATTATTTCACACTCATTGAGCTATGTATGGTGTCTTTTGGAGAAAAGGTGGCGCATGTCATTTAATGACAAGTTATAGACTTTTATGTTTGGAAATGTATAAGAGTTCAAATTCTCTTGTTTTGTCAATGCCTCAAGTTAAAAGTAATGATATTTTAAAAGCATTCCTGTAACTAATTCTAGATTTCTCCCTGATTATCCTGTGGTATTTTCCTTGGTCAGTTGTGTAAACAGATTTAGCAAGGAGAAGATGTGGAGGTGTTGGAAAAGCTTGTATATATATATATATATATATATATATATATATATATATATATATATATGTGTGTGTGTGTGTGTGTGTGTGTGTGTGTGTGTATTATATTAGCTGTAGCTAAATACTGCTCCTTAGCCGTTATCTCTAAGTGTATTGCAATTTTTCAATGGGTTCTCCAGATTTTATTTTATCTGTAATTTGATTATTGGGGTAGTCTGACTGAATGTGAATTATTTGCTTAAGTCAGATTGTGGTTTTAACTTTGAGTTAGATGCAGTTTATTTTAAGATGCATACTCATTGCTTAATGCCTAGTAAATGAAGGTTGATATTTACATTTATGTTCCAGTAACTTTTCTATGGAATTACAGTGCAGTGCAGTTAGTAATTGCACTGCAGTCTCAGTGTTGACCAGGTAGAGTGGTTTGTACTTAACTTTGTACATGAATTTTGGGTATTTAAATACGGCAAGATTAAAGCAGTGTCGTACACATTTGTGAAGAAAATGTAAGTTGAAGCAAACCAGTTATACTAACTTTAAATGAATTAGTCTTGTCACAAATGTTATTTTAATGACCAGGAAATGTAGGTTGCCATAGGATGTGGATAATAATGCAGTTAAGAATGCCTCATGCTGAGTATTGCCTAGCTAATGTATTTTGGTGTAAAACCTGTTATATTTGCTGATCTATTACATGAGTTACAGGCCTTTGAGGAGTTTCACACTAGTTGCATTCATTGGCATGGTGAAAATGAAGGTTGATACAAACTTTTGCAGTCATTTTTTACATGACTTGTGTTTTCACAAAATGCTGTTCTTGAATGTTAAAACTTGTTGTCCAGAAAATATAGGGTAATGCATGCAGGGGTTCATGCTGATTTTTCTTTTGAAAATGTGGGTAGATGCAAAATGTTTGTTTTAGAACAAACATCCCTGCTTTTGACAACATAGTTTCTGCATGCAGCAACTTGTGCTGATTACTCAGAAAATGTAGGCTGATGCAAAATGCGTTCTGTAATTTTTAATGAATTGGGAGTAAAAGGTTATCCATGCTTTTAGCACTTTGCCTCTTTCCTTGAGCAAAGAATTTGAGCTGTGAGGTTGTAATGTAGTTTTTCAATATTTTATATTGATTATTATTAAACGGTGACAAACAAGGACTTAGTACACGTGTACCACTGCAGCCATACCCGCTACCTGTACTTTTTATTGTAGGATATTAGGATTTCTTGTTTCACAAATGCCCTTGTTGGGGTATGGTATGTCCACCTTTGTGCTTAGTTTGTCTTTGATCATAACCATTCTAAGTCAGACCTGACAAAAGTTTGTCTGTTCACATTTTTGTTCAAATTGTCTTATGTTATGCCTTTTGTCAGTATGACATTCTCTGTAGAAGTACGGTGGGACATAGCTTGCATTAACTTTTAGACTCTAAACTAGGCACTTTAGCCACGTTCAGATCAGTATGTGTAGGGCAGGCTTGGAACACATCTGAAGTGGTCAGTGAAGTGCAGATGGTATTGACATAATGCTGCATGTAGTTTATGTATTTATTGCTACTGCTTAGGTACATAGTGTTTCCTGTAGGCACACTTCATGCTTGATTTTGAAGAATTGTTCTCAGAGTACATTTGTTAAGCTGGGTTTGTTCATATTTAACATGGATTTCAAAATAGAATCAATGGTGTTTTGAGCATGGTGCACTTGTCATCTCTGCAATGAAAATCATACTCTCCATTCTGCACTACTGCTTAGGTGGACAGGTGAGAACCAGAGCATTCCAAATGTCTTCATGGGGCAAGGGAGTGACAAACCTTCAGCACATTAAATTAAACGTAATCTGATCATGCAGGCAAAAGGATCAGAGATGAGAAGGAGGAGTTGGTGCAGATGAAGCAAACTTCCAGTGATATGAGTAGGTTTAAGGCCTATTGTACCATTTCTTTGATTTGAGGAGACAGTTCTGCTTTGTTTTTCTTTTTTTTTTATTACTTTGCAGTGTAGCCACCATTTCTTTGTCTTTAATTAACACCATTGTTTTACAAAGCTGCTAAATACAGACTGCCGGATTACAATTAGGACAGAAATATGGAGATAGATGGCACTCCAAAGAAGAGAATGAGATACATAATTTTTCAGACACGTTGGGCAAGTGTCTTCGATTGGCTTTCTGTGAGTAGGCATGGAGTAAAATATGCTTTCTGCAAGACCTGTGGCATCCGTCTCACAATTCATCATGGTGGACGACAGAATATGCAGTGACATTCCAACAGTGAGAAACACAGAAAGAATTGCAAACATGCAGCTGGAAGGCCTATGGCAGACTTCTTCGGACATCTGAGTTTAACAAGCACAAAGGTTACTGAAGCAAATGTTGATTTTGTGTCACTCAGTGCTAAACACAACTTATCATTTGAAGCAAAACACATCTTGAAATTTATGAAGAAATGTGGAAAGGATCAAGATGTTCTCAGGAAAATGACATGTGGAGCAACAAAGGCAGCCTGCATTACATAGGATGTTCTGGGACCTTATTACCACAATGACGTTGCTGCCAACTGTCAGAAATCCCAATTTTGTGTGTATATAGAAAAAAGCACAAACATGGGTGATAAACTTTTGGTGATCCTTGTCAGTTACGTAAACAAAAAGGCAGGCAAAAATGTACTATGATTCCTTCATATGCCAGAATGTGTGTCAGGAACTAGGCAAACATTGATTGATGCTTTAATATCCACTCTAATAAAATGTGGCACTCCAGTTTCCAACACTGTGGGCTTCTCTTCAGACAATGCTTCCTCAATGATTGCAAAGAATGATTCTGTGCTATCTCTTTTAAAGGAGGTGAAGCCCATCATTACTAACATGAGGTGTCTGTGCAAACTGCCAGATCATCTAGTAAGGCTGATGTCAAAGCATGACATTCACCAGTTGAAGAACACATATCAGATGTGTACTGTCATTTCAGTTCCAGTGCACAAAGACAACAAAAACTGTAAGGATTTGCTTTTTTCACATACATTGATCCCCTCAAGATTAGTAGGCATGCACTTAGTAGATGGCCGTGTCTTGGGAAGTTCTTTAGCAGAACCTTGGAATGGTGCAAGCCCTAAATTCATATTTTTTGTCTGCAAAGCCATGGACTGCTAAATTTAACTTAATGTATGGCCACCTGCAGAGTCATGAGTTATATATGATTTTTGTTTGTAAAGAATGAACTGGAACATTTACTGGAGTTAAACAATAAACTTCAGGGCAGAGAAATTCAACTACTGAAACTGCATGACACAGTTCATAAGCTCCTGCAGCAGTATGCTGGCAGACTCCTGAGACTGGCAGATACTGACACTGCATGCTACTTGTCATAAACTTCTGCAACAGTATACTGGAAGACTTCTGAGACCTGCAGCTACTGACCCTGCATGCTACTTGTCATAAACTCCTGCAGCAGTGTGCTGGCAGACTCCTGAGACCGACAGCTACAGACACTGCATGCTACTTGTCACAAGCTCCTGCAACAGTATGCTGGCAGACTCCTGAGACCGGCAGCTGCTGTCCAGCTTATCATGTTTCTGTGTTGAATGACAGCAGTTCTAAATGGCTTTACACTCAGAATTGCCAAGTGTAGGGAAAACCTCTACTTAAACAACTGCAAACTGTATTTGCCATTTCATAAGCCTTGCGCCATGGAGACAGGACAACTTCCTTCCCTAGAATGAAAGCCAAGTGACTTCCTATGTGACAAAGACTATCCCCTTTTACGATCCTTTAATCTATAAACCTCTATAAGTAGAGTAATTTCCATAACTTGTCAGTGGACATACACTTCCAGCTATAATCTAAAGTTTTTTTTTTCTCTGCAAAATTCCCTTTCTTTGCCTCCCCAGTATAGTCTCACAAGCAATGACAGCTATTTAAAGGTAGGCCTTCAGTTACATGAATGTCTACCTGTCACAATGTAAAAACTGAACTTCCTACCCCAACTTCTGCATAATCATAAAACATCAGCTTGAAAATGATAAATAAAGACACCTACAACTAAATATTCCCCTGATTACCCGCACACGCACAAATATTCTTTGCTTTTACACTCACATTTTACTATTTTATTTGTACATCTCATTACTGCTAACCTCTCAACAAATTCCCTACTCTTTTACATTCTCCCTGTCATTCTTACCATGTCATTTCGTCCCCTGTCTCTGTTTCCTAAAACAAGCCACATCCATTTCCTACCAGCATGAGTACAATTATAAAATATTACTGCCGAAAACCCATATAATCTTACTTTGTTTTTGTATTTCTTATGACTGCCATATACCTAGCTTACAAATCACTTGTTAAATAGGTCTGGTTAGAAATATGTAAAGAGCTGACACATTTTTTATCTCTCCGTATAGTCACATTGCTGAATGGTCTTGTTAAGATGCATTATAAATTGCTCAATAATTTCTAGTACTCATTGTTAAGTTGCATTATAAATGTGACCAATGTGTTTGATTTCTGAATGTCCAATATTCGTTTTTCTTGCATGTATAACATGTATTGTTAATATATATAAGTATTTATTTTCTACTAGCATATTCCTTTTTGTACTCAGTTTGCACTAAGTGTTTAATCTATTTAAATGCACACCTTTGCACACCTTTGCCATTTCCCCTGAGTTTATGCTCCTGGGTAAAACCTGAAAATGGTCCCATACCTCTCAACTGTACAGATTTTCACAGGATGTCCGGATTTTTGCCTCATATCTTTGATCTGTTTCACATAAAACTGGTTTTCTGGCAAATTATTAACAAATTATTGACGTTTGAAAATAGAAAACAATGACAGACATTTAAATTTCAGATTTCGTACCCTAAATCACACTAATGCAAAGCCCGTTATTCTATCAATTTTCTAAGTTTGTAAGAGCAAACTTTAAAAATTGTCCATATTTTGGGGCCTTTGCCCTTCCATTATTTCTGGCTTTGTCCAGATTTCCTGCTCTATGAGGTTGAGAGGTATGATGCAGTGAATGCCCAGAACCATACAATATTAATTCTGAGCTACACAAGCAGAAAGCCACTGTGAGGATGTTAGATATTGTTATCTGTGCTTGCATGACAGGCTGAAGTTTATAAATTTCCCTGTGTTTTATATATATATATATATATATATATATATATATATATATATATATATATATATATATATATATGCCAACATGGCTAGCTATAATTTTGTAAATACATTTATTTTTTTTTGATTATTCCTTTAGTTTATGTAATATGTTTGAATCAGTGTTCTTCTGGCTGACCAAATGTACATGTTTTTTTTTTTTAATCTGAATGTAGGTTGTGCCAGTCAGCTGACCGAGATGTGATATCATTGTGTGCCAGAGATGGAAGGAATAGAATCCCCTCAGCAGCTGTTTTGTTTACTTTTTAAAGTCTGATATGAGAGAGAGTAGAATTCTCATAACAGCTTTCTATGACTCTTAAAACTTTCTGCTATAAAAGCAGACACTGGGTCAGTTAAAGTAGTAGTTCAGTAGTTGTTGTAATTGCTCAGTTGTTGTTCAGTAATAGTTTTTGTTTTCCAGACCAGTAGTTATCACGCAGAGTTTTCCAGAGCTGTGCAGCAGAAATAGTAGGAATTGCTATTCCAGTCTCTGAGGACCAGACAACCACCTGAAGAGTGGACATATATTATTATTTTTATAGCAAAAATGACCACATACACATAATGAAACATGGCCAGGGTATACATTAATAAGGTAAGTGCTTTCACAAGTATTTGTATCACTTCATCAGGCAATTTTCATTACAATACATCATTCCATTTAAAACTGTTACACATTTACAAAACCAAATCACAGCAGATTTTATGAATATGTGATATCATCAAGGTAACATTGTAGCAAATCACTAAATCACCTAAAATATTCTTAAAGATACAGCTTCCCTAAATCAATAAACATGCGCTCAGCATATCAAAAAACAATAAAAATGCATAGACTCTTTATAATAATCTTCATAACCATATAATAAAATCTGTAAATTTAATATAATTTTAATAGTAAAAGCATACTGACCTTTCGTTGATATACTTTCCCTTGCCTTGCTGCTTTAATTAGATTTTTTCTGACAGTTAATCTTTAGACAGTTAGGAATCTACAATAAAATAATTAGAGTTTTTCTGCAATAAGTGTGAAACCTATCCCACAGTGTTATTTTCATAATTCCTGTGTGTAAAACGCTATGGTTTATTGAAATCAGTTATTCAGTGTACATATGTTTTAATTTTAAATCATTTTGTTTATTAAATATTTTAATACCTTTTATTGTGGCTGCTAATTTAGAAAGTACTTTTAATAATAATCTGAGAGTGTTTATGCTTATTGTGTTACCACCAGGGCCACTCCAAAAAGCCTTACTACTTTCACTACATGCTACCCATTATATCAATATTTGCTTTACCCAATATAATTGAACACCCCCTTTGAAGGGTATTGTGGTATCTGACTGGTGGCAGTCATTACCTTGTAATTTGGGAAAGAGGACATAGCAGGTAAGTCTGTGCCAGTCTTTCCCAAGAGTGTCTGTATATGTAACTATCAAATATTTAAGAGTGAGTATATCAAATACCTAGAACTGGGACACAATGCTCTACAGTGGTTAGTGTGAAGACTCATTCAAGGACCTGGAATGAAGTATTTAGTCTATTCCCAGGTTTGGAGCTTGCTCCCTGTGTACTCTTATGGGAAATTGTGTATTTTTCCCCTGCATATAGTGACACCCCCTTACTGGAGACAGTGGTGAGGAATGAGGCTCCTCAGTTACTGCCCCAGATTTAGTGGTGTCATCACAGCCTCAATAATTTTAAAATGCAAAAACGTGCCCTTAGTGGTTTAAACTTAGGAATGGACTGGCTTTATTTACTGTAACTATTATTTTTATATTGTCTATTTATGTTATATCTAAAGTTGTTCCTTTAAGATCTTTTTGTTCACTATTATGTTCATACCGAGTGGATTAATTTAATTATTAGTCCATAAATGACTGATTTTATGTGTTGTGTTGCCCCCTTGAAGGTCCTTTAGCCAGCATGGCAGACTTGCAATACTTCTTTTAAAAAGGTGTTTAAATTGCACTATTCCATTTTTCTTGTTTTAAATTTTGAATACATTGAAGCTGAAGTTGCATGTTTATATATTATGAGATTTTAATGTGCTTGCACAATGTAATTGGTTCATTCTGTGCATTTGTCTTATTCTGTTGAGAGTTTTCAGTTTTTTGGTAGAGTGCAGTTCCAGGTTTAATGTTGTTCATGGAACTTCTGAGGGTTTTTACAAGAATTGTTCACCAATTCAAACCTCATGCAATTTGGGAAGACAATTTACGCTGAAAGAGTTGTAAAAGCTTGGTCAAGGACATTTTGTCTCCTAGGAATTTAGTGAGAGAATTTTACTAACAAGACAAGAAGTGCAGTTTTTATTTTCTCTAGAGTTCTTTTCTGAAAATAATTCAGTCTGCACTTACTTTCAGTGCATTGATTAGTTACAGCTGCAGACACAGTGCCTTAACATATATTATCACACATATTCTGAGGATGCAGTAATAACAGTTACTAAGTTAGTTAGGTTTCATGTTTATGGACTGCACTATTTCCGTGATGCATACTTTAGATTTTTTTGTAATTTTCCCAACAAAAAGTGTACTTAAAAGTGTGTTAAAATCTGGTACTTATGCATTGCAGAAGAGCCAGACTGGCAATATGTAGGTAAAAGTTGAAGTCCGTAGTAAACATTTTTAATGCCAAGTGGAAAGTACATAAAACAGAGCAGCCCTCTTATGGTGTTAGATCAGATTGATTGAGTAGACTAAGCACAAAGCATTTGGCCTGTTATTTTCAGGCTCTGTTTCTGTCAGATGTCTTGCTTTGGATTATGCTCATGTAATTCTTTGAATATCTTAGCCCTGTAATTCTGCACAGATATTACTCAACAAGAAATCTTTCTGGAATAAGGTTCATTAATTTTATTACAATTTCAGCATCCTTGTCTAATTTAAATGCAAATCTATGTTTAATTCCAAGAAATATCTGTTTGTCTTCATTAAATGAATTTTTCAAGAAATGTTGATTGTTTTTCTTTTGGGAACAATTATTTATTGTTACACTACAGTTTAAACCAAAGCTATTTTCTAGTACAGAGGTATGTTTTTGTGTCACAGATGACCAATTTTCTCACAAGAAGCATAAGAGAGTAACATACATTCTTTGTGCTTTTATTGTCTAGGAAAAAAACTGTTCATTCAAGGATGAAAATAAATCCATTGGCAGTAGCCTCGTTCAAGGAATGCACCATTTACTTTGCAAAACAACTGAATAAAGCTGGAGAAGCCAGTATACATGTATGTTTTATATATATATATATATATATATATATATATATATATATATATATATATATATCTACATATATAATTTAACATTTGTTGACCGGGAAAGTCCAGCTAAGACACATCCTATTTTCAGCAGAGGCGCAGGGAGAAATGCGCCAGACGCATGTCTATGGAATGTGGGAGGAAACAGGAGTACCCAGAGAAAACCCACACGAACACAGGGACAACATGCAGACTCCACACAGAAGGCACCCAAGCTGAGAATTGAACCGGAGAAGCTCTTGCTGCACCACTGCTCCACTATATATATATATATATATATATATATATATATATATATATATATATATATTCATGAAGGGCTGATCTTGTCTCCTGAATCAGATTGACTTTTTCAAATCAGTCTCCATATCCATGGAGAAGAGTGAGGTGATCCACACAGCCTATCTGGACCTTGCCAAGGGCTTCGACACTATCCCCCACTCTGGAATCATAGATAAACTTACTAAGCTGGGCATTAATCCCTACATCACTTGATGGGTTGCCAACTGACTTACTGACAGAACCAACACTGTAAAAGTAGCCGACTCCAAATCCAGCTCCAGACAAGTGACAAGTGGAGTATCTCAGGGTTCAGGCCTGGGACCGCTCTTGTTTGGCATCTACTTCTCTGAAGTACAGGCCAACACTAAGGGGCTCTTGCTAACAAAGTTCACAGATGACTGCAAACTAGGAGCCATTATTGAATCCCCAAATGATGTGGAAATTCTACAAAAGGGCCTTACAGAAACAGATGCTTGGTGCCAGAGTCATGGACTCAAGCTCAATGCCAAGAAATGTATAGTTATCCCCTTTGGGAAAAAACACGTACCTGTGAATTACCACATAGGTGGCAGCACACTAAACACTGAAAGTGTGATAAGAGACTTAGGGACACAGGTGGACAGTGGTTTCACCTTCGATAACCACATTGCCACAACAGTCAGGAAATCCTTCTATGTGGCACACCTCGTCACTAAGGGTTTTTCATCCACTGTACTCATCCCTCATTAGACCCGTTATAGAATCCAATGCCCCATTTGGTATGTACCTCTCACGACATCTGCAACAACTGAAAAGAACGCAGAAATACCTCACTAAAAGAATCCCAGGCCTAAAGCAGATGCCCTATGCTGATTGTCTAAAAAAACTCCACCTATACTCTGTTGCATATCGTCTACTCAGCGGCGATCTATGCTTAACATACAAGGCCATGTCAAACCCAGAGCTTTTGGACATACTACACTTAAAGAAATCCCAGTCCCTCAGAAACACACGCTCCAGGGATCTAAAGTTAAACCTTGTCATCACAATGAACAAAACATGCTGGAGGGATAGGTTCCTGACCCAGAGACTCCCCAGACTCTGGAATAGACTGCCCATACATGTCAAGCAGAGTGCCTCTTTGGCCCTCTTTAAAAGGAACCTTGATGATTGGATGGGAGATAGGAAATTCACCCCGGGAATCATGTCAGTCGCCCTGCTAGACAGGGGTCCAGGGAAGTAAATACTGTGGGAAGAAATAACCAGGGAATTGTTATGGCTAGGGCTGTATAGGCCCTAGGGTCAATAGCCTAGTACCAACCTATGAACATATATATATATATATATATATATATATATATATATATATATATATATATATATATGTGTGTGTCTATATATATATATATATATATATATATATATATATATATATATATATATACACACACACACACACACACACACACACACACACACACACACACACACACACACACACACACACACACACACAGTAATATATATGAAGTGTGAGGTAGCATGATATTTGTCTTGCATTTTATTTATTTATTTATATATATTTATTTGACATTTGTTAACCGGGAAAGTCCGACTGGGTCAGTTAACCATTTTCAATGGTGGCCTGGGGAGAAAAGCTCTACAACAGTAAACATCAAAATTTACAAATATTATAAATATTCACAGAGGCATACATGATAGACAAAGGAAAAGGTGTGTGGAGAAGAAGAGAAAAAAGGGAAATATAAAGGTGTGGGGGAGTGAGGGGGTAACTAAGTAGTTCTGGAACATGGGCAGATAATTGTTTTTTGAAAAAGATTCTTTAGAGTGAGCTTAAAACACTTGAGGCTAGAAAGTGTTCTGATGTTTACTGGTAAGGCATTCCAGAGTTTTGCGACAGTGTAAAAGTAGAGATACTGCAGCTTTTTTGTTTGTTCTCTATATGGTTACAAGTTGCTTATCTTCAGATCGGGGAGTTCTCATAGGTTTATATGTTTGCTGGATTGAGTTTAGAGCAGGACAGTTTTCAAGTTGATATATAAGTTCGTGCGCCATAGCTAGTTGTAAGTAGTTTAGGAGATGTGGGAATTCAAGACAGTTCAGGGCTCTGAGAGCAGTGTAGTGGTGTTTGTAGTGGGGTACACCTATAGCAAATATAGGAATTTTATTATAGCAAGATTCAAATTTATATTTTAGGATAATCTGAATATTGGTCAGAATGGGAGCTCTGTAAAGTAGAGAGGGGAGCAGGTAGGTAGTAGCCAGTATATATTTGGTGGTAGTATCCATAAAGTTTTTCAAAAGAGCATCCTTGATTTGCAATGTAGTTTTTTTTTTTTTTGATTGCGTTTTGTATGAGTACATCAAAGGAAAGTTTATTGTCTATGATTACTCATAATAGTTTGGCTTGGGAGACCAATTCACTCTGAGTATTATTTAGTGACAAGATTTTAAAGTCAGTTGAAAAAGTCTTGGGTGTAAAAAAGAGGAGTTTAGTTTTACTGGGGTTCAGCAGAAGTTGTGCATTGTTTAGCCAGGTATCAAAGGAGGAGAAGGCAGTTTAGGTTATTTGCTGAAGGTGAGTTATATTTTGGAGGAGGAGATGATGCTAGAATCTTCTGGGTATTGAATTAAGGAACTTTGGTGTTAAGCAGTATGAAGGCTATTTATAAAGATGTTGAAGAGGATAGCTCCAAGAATGGAGCCCTGAGGAACTCCTGTATTGTTTGGTGGGTAGTGGGAGAGACTGCCCTGCCATTTTACACATTGCTGTCTTTCTGTTAAATAGCTAAAGAACCGTTGTTGAGTGGAGAGGGAAAGGCTCAAGGATGAGAGTTTTTGTAATAGTTTTGGGTGCAAAACTGTATCAAAGGCATAAGCCAGATCCAGCAGTATTACTGAGGCTAAAAGTCCAGAGTTTCTAGCTTTGTTGACTGTATTTGTAAAGGATATTAGAGCAGTTGTACTGTGTGAAGGTCTGAAGCTGTGCTGAGTGATTGTAAGTAAATTGTTTTGATGTGGTCACATAGTTGTTTGTGTATACATTTTTCTAACAATTTAGACTGGGGAGAATAGGATAGCGATGGGACAGTAGTTGAGTCATTGTATTTTCTTCCTTTGTGTAAGGGGTTATTATGGATTTTTTTCCAAAGGGTGGGGATGTATGATTCTGCGATGGATCAATTGATGAGAATGCTGTCAGGGTATGATATAGCATCTGTGGCAAGTTTCAAATATTTGGAGAGGAGGTTGTTAGCAAGGGTTGTAACTTAAGGAGTAATTTATGTATGTAGTGAGTGAGTACTGGTTGTAGAGAGAGGTGAAGAAAATGTTGGTCAGTTGTAGACATGTCTAGAGGGTGTTTAGAATTTGTTTCTGAAGGACCAAGATCATGCATTCGTTGGTTAACTAAGTTTAGTATGCTGTCTGTAAAATGGGTATTAAATGCATCTGTTATTAGGGATGGGGATTTATTGGCATTTAGGGAAGGGTTATCATTGGATACCTGGGAGAGGAGTAAAGAGATGGTGAGCCAGAATTTTTTAGGGTTGTTTTTATGGGACGTTAACTCATGGGAGAAATACTGCTTCTTATCATGTTTTAGTAGTTTCTTTGCTTGGATGCAAAGCTGTTTATATTTTTGGAGATTTATGTCCTTTTTGTTCCTTTGCTATTCCTGCCAGGGTTTATCCCTCATTACTGGAAAGTGTTTGGTTGATTTGGATAGCCAGAGTGCATGATTGTTCTTTATTCTTTTAGTATGATATGGGGATAGGTCCTGTATGGTATCCAGAAATAATTTGTTGAAACGGTTGGTGGCATCATCTATGGGCAGGGTTTTCAGTACGGACCAGTTTAATGATTTTAGTATTGAAACAAAGAGGTGCTGGTTGAAGTTTGATAAATTATTGGAGGTTTTATAGGAGTGGCTTTTGGATATATTGGTCATGGTTCTGTAAGCCAAGGAGGGAAAGTGGTCACTTAAACTATCTGTCAGGGTTCCAGTGTTGGAGTATTTCTGAGGATCTGAAACCAGAATCCAAGCCAGAATAAATCCTGAGTTGTTATTTTTCTGAATTCTAGTTGGTGTGGAAATGAGTTTGGTGAAACCATAAAGATTTATACTATGTGGTGGTTAATCTGAGTTTAAGTTTTGCCAATTAACATTTATGTCTCTCATTATGATAGTTTAATTTGATATATTTTGCAAGATCCAGGATAGGCTGTCTTCTAGTAATGGAATGTTGTTGCTGGTTGGAATATACAGGACTGCTTTGGATAGCTGTTTTGTATTATTGATTTTTAAGGAAGGTATGAGAATTTCAGCAGTACAGAAAAAGGGAGTGGGCTTGGGGTATGGTAGTATAGTAAGTGAGTTGGGATAGATTAAGGCCACCCCTCCTCCTTTTTATGAGTTCAGTCTGCTCTGATTATGTCATAACCTGGTGGGAACAGTTCTGTATCTTTGATGTGTGGCTTAAGCCATGTTTCAGTGACTGCAAATATGTGTGGGGAGTATTGAGATAGCCATGCACGGAACTCTATAGTTTTGTTGCAAATACTACATAGATTAAGAGTACCTAGAAATAGATTTTTAAGTGAAGACGTTTTAAAACAGGTGGAACTTCAAGTGGGACCTGGGTTTGGCTGGATATCCCCACAGTGGGGTAAACTGGAGTAGAGTGTAGAATGATCGTTGTGGAGGGCAGATTTTAGTAAATGCCTTAATTTTGAAAAGAGCAGTGATTCAGGTTTAAGGGAAGTATGTTGGATTTTGTATTTAGTAATAAAAGTATGCTAGATTCATAGATGTCGGATGATATGTTAGCAAAGCTATGTGTTTGCTCTTCTAGTAAAGTATTGGTTCTGGTGGATTTTTCTATCATGAAAAAGTTTTGGGGTTTGAGTGATGCATGTGTAAGAAAACAGAGATATAGTGTCAGGGCAGTGAGGAGGAGTATGGTAGGGTAGATCATAATAGTGAATTAAATTAAATACGGTGATGAAGAAGTATGAGATATGTAGTGTGAGAGAGACTGTATAGGTGGATATAGGGAGAGGAAGTATGGATATGGTTAGTGAGGACAGGTTTATAGGTTGGGTAGTTAAGAGAGGGGTATGGTATGATTTTCTAGAAGATAAGTGGTAATGCATGACTGGGTGAAATTGAGAAGGGGAGGAGTTTAGGTAAGTATAAATGTAATAGAAATGGGGGTGGGTAGAAATGGGGCTAGGTTAAGGGAACTGAGTGAGCCTGAGCAAAACAAGGGTGTACAGAGCAGGCTTGTCTCAGTCATTTAGTGTTCTAAAAAAATCAGGTAAGTTACAAGGAAGGTTGAGAAGAAGAGAACAGCAGAGAGCACTCTGTTAGGAATATGGGGAGAGGAGTAGTGTTTATTTTAAGCTAAGGTAGTAAGGGTATGCAGGGAGAAAAACATGGGGCTGCAGCTAAAGAAACAGGTGAAGAAAGGGCAGAGGATGGTCCAAACTACTAACCTACAGGGAGGTGGGGTGAGGGGTGTAAGCAATAGGAAGAACACTCACACTTCTAACGAATGGCAAAGAAAGCATGGAGTCATGATGTACAAGGAGCCGTTACAGTTTAACAGGATAAGATACAATATTAAGAAGCTGCAGGCTATACATGCATTAGTAATGAAGGAGTTTCTGGTTGGAGTGAATGTGGTATTTCTGTGCTGCACCCTGGCATAATGATAATGATATTAAACAAATGCACTTATACTGAGTCTATTTGGTATATACAGCCAGAGGAGATGTTGGATGGTGTGTTTGTCACACTGTAATTATTAAATATGTGTATGTGTCTGTTACCAAACACATGCGTATCCATTATCTCCAAATGTTATTTTCCATAATAGCCTTTGCATTTGGACTGCATACACCTTACCTCCACTTTCTTATTACTTGGGAATTGAGGTGTATCATCCCCTTATATATAATCATCCCTTCATTCATTTTTATAAACCATTGCCCTTGTGGTAGTCACAGGGCTAACATGCTGAGCAGGGTAGATCAGGCTTCCTAACCCTAGCAACAGTCTCCATCTAATTATGTGGGACACCAATTCTTCCTTAGTAATCTGAGATACAGTTACTCCATCATTTCCTAGATTTGCCACAGGATTCCTACCGATGGATAGGCTTGGTAATCTCCCATGGAAGCTGCCCAAGTGGTATCTGGAAAAAATGCCAAATAACTTCAACTGAATCCTGTCAGCATGGACAGCATATGCTGGTAACCTCCCAGATTGCTAAGTTTCTCAGCCTACCATAGTCCAGTTACCATGAGAAGCAGAAACATCTATGCCAACTGTGCTCATGATGATCGACTTTTAAACAGACCACATTGCTTTGCAAAGAACAGTTTACACCTGTCTCCCCTAGGTTTCTGAATATTGGCTAAAACGTTATCCACCCCCTTAGAACCTTTTTTAGCCAATGTCATAATGACAAACCTACAGGCATAGTAAATAAAATCCAAAGAATCCTGAAGGTGTTACTGGTCAATGCTAGGAGCCTAAACAAGAAACTCCACACCCTACAAGCACTCCTCACTCTGGAGAATACAGACATCTATGCCGATACAGAGACGTGGTTTAATTCCACAGAATGCACTCCAGCAGTGCAAGGCTTCAGTACCTTCCACACATTTAGGCTATCATCTGCACAACCAGGGCAAAAGGTTGAGAAGCTACAATCTACATTAGAGCAACAAGCATAACTTTACCTTGGTTAAACAGGATGATGCCCTGGAATTTATCCATTTGCAAATAACCATAGACAAAGTCCTGTACCTTTTCCTAGCAAGCTATAGGTCACTCTCTATGTCCCTATAATCTCATAGCTTGTACCTAGACCTACTGGAGCCACTACTGGAGACACTCATCATTAAACTAAATACCCTGTTCATCTGAAATTTTAATTACCCCTCTACAGACTGGGAAACATTACTGCCTCATACTTGCAGGCACAATGATTCCTGGTCTTTATTAACACAAATATCCTTGGCCAGGTAGTGCACACACCTACCAAAGGCTTAAACATACTTTAACTGGTATTCACCAATATAGGATAATTATGCACCCCCACCCCCAGTATCATGTCCTTAGTGGTGAGGTTGGACTACAAAGCTTTCTCCTTTCAAATAAAATAAAACTAGATAACGCCAAATGAAACTTCATTAAATTGAGCAATGCTTTATAAAATGTCAGTGCCAGTTCCAATCCTGAGCTCACAAGAACCTATGTGGGATTGTTCACAGAGAACTTGTACAACCATGCAAATTGTTGTATAGAGGCTGATGTACCTACTAGAATTAACCCCAAAAGAAAATCTAAAAACAAGCCACACCAGTTGAATCTTAACCTTAATAGAATTTGTAACAAAAGAAAAAAAAAAGCCATGGCTAAGATCAAAAAGAGCAACTCCCAGAATGATAAAAGCTCTCTAATTAAACTAAACAGGAAAGTAAGTGGACTAGTAACATCCAACAAGGCCAGTTATGAGGTCAAGATGGCCTCACAGGCTAAAGGCAACCACAAGGCCTTGTACAGCTATGTTCAAACCCTCAACGGCAGAGCACATTGGTGTGCCAGACTGGTGATTAGTGGGGCCACCTTTGGGCAGAGAGACATAGCGAATTTGCTGGCTGACAAATTTAGTTCAAGCTTAACCCCCTCCCACTTCCCCTGCTTCCCTCCATGAAATACCTACTAGCATAACCCCATCTAACTATTAACAGGGAACAGGTCCTGGTGGGGCTCACTAAGGCCAAAAACTCATTCTCAGTGAGCTTTTACAATATCCTGAGAAGCCTCATTAACAGCTGGAAACATGAACTATCAGGACTGCTTGAGTAATATTTCAACTATAAACTCAAAACATGTTTTGTACCATGAGAATGTGGAGTTCTGCAATGGTTAGCCCACTTCACAAAGTTGGGTCATCAACCAACCTCAGAAACACCAGACCTGTTAGTATGACTAATCTAATATGCAATGCCATGAAACAAATTATCATGAAAATGATCAACAAAAATATAGGCAACCTTCAGACACTCAACACAACCCAGTTTGGCTTTGTCAAGGGAAGATCATGGCTAATAAACCAGTCAGCTTCTCTGAGAAGGTCACCAAGGCAATGAATGAGGGAAAATGGTGCATAACATCTACCTGGACCATGCTAAAGGCATTGAATACAATACTTCACTCAGGTATAGTGAACAAACTCAGCAAACTGGGCATATAGCCCTACATAACTCAGAAGATTGTCAAGTGGCTCACAGACTGGACTCAGGAAGTCAGGATTAGTGAAACCACCTCCACTGTGATACAAGCCATCACTGTGGTATAAAAGGGCTCTGTGCTGGGACCACTCCTTTTTGGCATCTACTTCTTCGAGGTAAAGGCAAAATCCAAATCCAAAGTCAAAAATAAAAAATCAAAAAAAAAAAAAAAAATCCAAAGTCAAGGGCCTTTGGATGACCAAATTCACAGATGACTGAGAATTGGGAGCTATCATAGACTCCCTCATGATACAGGCATCTGACAAGAGGGTCTAACACAGACAAATGACTTGCCAAAGATACAGACTAAAGCTCAGTGCTAAAAATGCATTATAGTGCCTTTTGAGAAAACTGCCACCCAGGCTGATTTCTCCAGTGATAAGACATCCCTAAGATTTGACCCAGTCATCAAGGATTTGGGAACATGCGCAGACAGTAATCTGGCCTTTGACCAACATGTGGCCAAGGAGGTAAGAAAATCATTCTTTGCCACCCAGTTTATTAGTAATGGCAAGGTATCCAGGTCCAAGGAAGTCATAGTGCCATTATTTGGAATTTATCTGACCTGTCATTAAGAATAATGCCCCTTTGGCATGTACTTGACCAAGCATATGCAATAAGTAGAACACCCACAAAGGTCCTTTACCAGGAGAATCCAGGATACAAACATATTGTCTTGTAAGCATCACCTTAAACCTCTCTCTGTTCTTTGTCTTCTACATGTTACTGAGAGACGATCTATTCCTGGCATACAAGGCATCCTCGGATCCAGCTGTGATGGACCTTTTGCATATCCACAAAATGAACTGCATTATAACCACTGCATCTAAGGATTTAAATTTTGCTTGTGACATAAATAAAACATGTTTGTGAGAATATACATCTCAGAGGATCTCCATGCTCTGGTATTTGTATTCCATCCATGTGAAGCAGAGTCCACCCCTAACCCTATTTAAGTGAAACCTTGACAGTTGGATGGAAAATTGGAAATTCGCCCTGAGTCGGCCCCCATATCACTGATAGTCAGAGCCAGACAGTAATGCCTAAACTGACATATACCCCTATAACCTCTAATAACTTCCTACCCTCTCCTACTAAATACCCATGATGCATAGGGATACCATTGGGTTGGATTTGCATGGCTAGGATTATAAAGAGTCTGGCAGTCATCAATCTAGTATATAGCTATGAACCTATGAACTATAATAAGTTAGGAAATCCAATAGACTGATTCACATTAGGCAGAAACCATCTTAATCTCGCCTTGGGTTTTACTACCTTTGCAGATACTCTTGCTATATTATTCATTCCCTTATAAATAATGGCACAATGCCTCTCTCTATTCCATCTTGTCCTGCTCCCTTCCTCTGTCTTGCTCACCTGAGCAGTTCTTTCCCTGCTATCTAAGTCCAGACATAGTTGCTGTAGATAACAAAATATAATCGTCTGCTTTTGATCATCATACATGTGGAATTTACAGAGAACCAGGTAAAGTTATTATATGGACTGTAGAAACATAAATTATATGTTGATGCTTTCATGTGTGGTTTCAAGACAGCTTGGCCAGGGAGAATGATGGTGCTCTACATGGAGTGAAGACATGTATGCTACAAGTAAAAATCCTCTAAAATCAAACAATGGGAGATCAAAAATATAATCTGGGTGGAGAAGAAGAATAAAAAGAAGCTGAAAACAGGGAGAGGTGAAGAGAGACAATTACTAAGTAAGGATTTCAGAGGATGAGTCTCTAAGTTATACAACTTGACACCGCAAATGTTGCTGGTACTTCAGGATGGGACAAAGATATTGCCAATATAAGTTAAGCTAATCTTTAGGATAATGGCCTCATTCTTCTGTGAGTCATCTGCTGAGCAGGATGAAGTTATCTGTTTATTTGTTGAACTTATTTGTTTAACTTATTTATTGATATATATTTACCAAAAATGTCTGAATAAGCAATGGCACCCATTTTCATCGGAGGCCTCAGGAGAAAAGCTCTACCAGAAACAATATTAAGACAATCACAGCCACAAGTAAAATGGAGGATGCCTAAGTCATATACTCAATGTACCATAGTTGTTATGGGAAATTAAAACACACACATACGCAAAAAAAAAAAAAAACAATGATTTACTGGCAAAGACATACAAACAGAATAACATAGTTGCTATAGAAAAAGAAAGGAAGGATTAACTGGCAAAGACATTATAGCATTAGAGTAGTAAAACACATATCTGGTATATTGAATAAGATGACTGTAGTTTGTAGAAAAAGAGGGAGAAGGAAAATACTGGTGGATTAGACTTGAAGAAGATAAAACATTATGGTACTTTGACAGGAAGGTATGGAGTATGTAACAAAGAAAAATGAAAGAAGAGTGTAGACACGGATGTAATAAGAAAGTAATCCATAGATTAAACTCGGGAGTGGCTGGTATGACTCAAGACTAGTAATGTGTATATTATAAGCAGATGGTGCTCTAACAAGGATGAGTAATAAAAAGGGGGACATTTTTACAATATGTACAAAGAAGGATTACAAGGATGTTAGTACATCATGTTAAGTGGACGGCTTGGATTTTTTGTTTATGGAGTTAACTGGTAAAGCTGGAACAGACTATAGAAAGTGTTCATCCAGGTGTAGATGCAGCAGCAAAGCCATGTTTCAGCTAAAAATTGTTCTAGTAGATTTAAATGTGTGAAGGTTAGATATGGACCTCAGTGCAAGTCATATTGAGATCCAGGATCTGGCAATGCAGCTAGAGTAGGTGGCTTTACATACAGACCTCTCATACTTCTAGATAAGACATTTTTTTATCATATGAGTGCAGTAGCATGTTGGATAGTAGCTCTGGAGCATTACTTAATGTTGGTCAGCTTGGGAGTTTTTTTTATTATGTCGGAAATCATGCATCTGAGCATAAGTGAGATGGTGGGATTGTTCAACCCAAATGTAATTGTTTTAGTGCAGAGGAGTGGTGGATTCTGTATGGTTTGCTAGCAATACATTTTGCAGTTTTGATGTAATATTTTTTCTGGTTTCATTCAGAAAGAGTGATGGTAACAGGAAGATAGTAGTCAGCATTCTTTTTGTGGTGTTAGTAAGAATGTTTTTTGTCAATTTAATTTCTCCAAGTCTTTTGAGTTTCTAGTACGTGACTAGAATGGACCCCAAAGTATGATTGCATTTCATAAAATTAGTATTGCTTCAATCTTTGATGTAAGCCAAAATTGTTTTTTTGTGGCACCCGCAATGTGCCCAGAATTGACTCCTTATGAAATTCATATAGAGTTACATGTATCTGGGACCATACCTAGATATGACTGTAAATTATTTTTTGAGACCTATTGCTCCTACTACTATTGGAAATGTCTGGGTATCCTTCCCCCAAATTGCCCTAATTTCTGCCTGCAAATCCTGGCACTTTATGATTTTGTGTTTCTCTGTACGCAAGACACTCTAATCACTGGGGTTACCAATTTCAATGATCAGTTCTACTTTTGTCATCTTTGCATGGACAACTATATCTGGTATTTGCACATTTATTTTTTGAGCTTTTGGTAATGGGTAGTCCCATGTGAAATAAACATCATCATTCTCTGTAATGGTTTGTGGCTCTGGTTTCCAATGCTTCTCAGCTATTTCAATATTGTAATGTTTGCACAATCCCCAGTGCAACAGTCTTTCCATGCTAATATGCCTTTCAGAATACAGGTTATGAGGATATTGGATATTATCTGTGCTAGCATGACTCGCTGAAGTATTGTAAATAATTGAAAATAATTGTAATTTGCCTTGTGTTACATATGCCATGACTAGTTATAATTTTATAAATAAGTTTATGTCTTTTGATTATCGCACTGACTTATGCAAAGTTTGAATGTCAAACAGTGTTCTTCTGGCTGTCCAAATGTACATGTTTTTTTAAAGAGAATTCTGAATGTATGTTGTGCCAGAGTCAACTGACCTAGATGTGATGTCATTGTGTACCAGAGCTGGGAGAATAGAATCTTCACTGCAGTTGTCTGTTTACTTTTCAAAGTCTGATGTGAGAAAGTAGAATTCTCATAGCAGCTTCCTGTTACTTTTAAAAAATCTGCTATAAAAGCAGGTTCTGAGTCAGATGTTCAGTTGTTTTCCAGAGCTTTTCAGCAGTAGTAGTCCAGTTGTTTCCAGAGTAGTTGTTCCAGTCGCTGAGATACAAAAGCCTGGAGTATGGACATAATTCCTCATCTTGCCTTACAGAAGTAAGAATGAAATCTTGCCTTGCTGAGTTATTTAGATTAGATAGGGACAGTTAATCTTCCAGATAGTCAGGAAACTACAGCTAGTTAGTTGGAGGTTTTCTAAAATCAATGTGAGATCTATCCTACAGTATTATTTTCATATTCCCTGTGAGTGAAACTCTATTGTTTATTGGAATCAGTTATTTAGTATTTATATGTTTTAAATCCTAAATATTTACTTCTTCTCAATGTGGCTGGTTATTTAGTGAATAATTTAATAACTTGAGAGTGTTTATGCCTAATGTGATAACACCAGGGTCACTCAGAAAAGCCTTACTGCGTGGGTTACATGCTTCCATTTGTATCAATATCTATTTTACCCAAATTAATTGATGACCTGTTTTGAAGGTATTGTGATATTTTAGTGGTGACAGACATTAATTTGTAATTTGGGCAAAGGAACACAGCAGATAAATCTGTTTCAGTCTTTCCCAAGAGTGTGTGAGTGTGTATGTGTGAACATCAGACATTTAAGAGTTAGTGCATCTGATACCTAGAACTGTGACACAGTGCTCTGCAGTAGTTGTGACACCCATGCACTGGCCCAGTAATCAAGGAGTCTCAATCCTCACCGCTAACACCAGTGTGGGACGTCCACACTGGGAGAAAAACAAGTACATACACAGTAAAGTACAATTTCCCTTAAAAGCACACAGAGATCACAATCAGTCTGGGGCTGGTTTCTTCCTTTCTCTCCAGATCCCCAATAAGACTCCCCACTAGCACAGCTATAGGGTTCAGATCTCAGCTGAGTAGTCAAGCCAAAACCTTCAGTACTCTCTCAATCCAATCAGTGCTTCATGTCCCTACCCAAGTAGCTGACACACACACACACACACACACACACACACACACATGCACACACACTTTGAGATTTGATTTATATACAAACACACAGACACTCCTGAGGAAGGCTGGCACAGGTCTTCCGGCTATGCCCCATTCTGCCCAGACTATACGGTAGTACCACCTGCCACCAACTGCTCTTATCAGCTACTCTAAAGGCCCTTACCAAAGGGTGTCCAGTTCTACTGTACAATGTTACTGTTATCCAAATAATAAGTGTGATTGAGACTGGAAGGCTATTTAGTAGTGGCCTATACAGTGTCACCAAATACATGCAAGTACTCTAGAGCTTAAATTATCTCTACACAAAACAGCCACAGTTGAAAGGTTTAAAATATTTAATAATAATAAATAATAAAAACACAAGACAATACTTATTCATTCAATACAATGACACTAGATTATAGAAATTACAAGAAATACTTTAAAACAACATTGGAGGATAGTCTCACATAAATATAGAAAACAGCTAGACTAATCTGGCTATAGTTGTATCTATCTCTAAGAGAAATCACTGTTCTAAATTCTACTAACAGAGCAAGCAAGTGCTGGTGAGTTGATAACAGGTCTGAAAACAAATACAAAATGCAAACTCCTTCTCTCTGAGAAAGTCTTAAATGGATAATACACATTACTGCTGAATCATTTCAGATTACATCATTCTTGACACTTCTAGTGAAGTTTACCAGGCTCACAGAACTCAAAATTTTAGCATTTATTTTTGATCTGCACCTGCCAGGGAGCCACAGCTATAAAATACACTTTACATGTGAAACCTAGCAATTATCTATGTCTTAGGACAATGGAAAGAATTTCATAGCCCAGGCATCCTGTCTCTGAACTTGAGATAATACACAGTTGTAAAATTATTTACTTATAAGCTTTCTTCCAGCAGGATGCACTGTGGTTACATTTTTGAAGCTTAGCACATAACACATTTGTGAAACCAGCCTGTGGATCATATTAATATTTACAATGACATAGAATTATTTACAAAATTCTATCTAGCTAGGCTGGCTTACAGTGGTTAGTATGGAGACTCGTTTGGGAACCTGGAGTGAAGCATATAGTCCAGTCCCAGGTTTGGAAACTATTCCAAGTGTACTCTTAAGGGAAATTGTGTATTTCTATCCCTGCTTTTAGTGACACCCCTTACTGGAGACAGTTGTGAGGATTGAGACTCCTTAGTTTCTACCCTGGCATAAAGAGAGCTCATCACATATTGATGGCAGTAGTGGGATTTTAATTGAGCTTCAATAGCCTGTGGATAGTTCTCACGGTGTTATGCACTCTTGACAATCATAAAGTAAACATATAGAATTTCATTGTCACAATGGTTTTATTCATTTTTAGTCAGTTTAGTCAGGGACAGCAGGCAAATATGTCAGCAAAGAATTATAACAAGCTGCAAAGGAACCAGTTGGTCAAGGTGTGCAAAACCAAAGGATCGGTGCATGTTAACCTAACTAAGGAATGCATGATCTCAGTGTTAGTAACAGCAGCAGAGCAGACCACCAGCTCAAAGGATATCCAGTTTGGCATTGGGGATATGCAGCCTTCTGAGACAACACAGTTCACCTTTTCCTTAGAGGACTTAAAAATCTGTCTGGAGTTAAAAAAGACTTAAACTAGAGGCTGAAGAAAGGGAGAAGCAGAGTCAGTATGAAAATGAACTGGAGACCAGGAATTTGGAGATGAAAGCTGAAGAAAATGAGAGGCAGAGACAACATGAAAAGTAGATTCTAACCCTTCAAAAGGGTCATGGAAGCAATGTGGAAAGGAATGAACAAAACCCAGAAGTCATAATGGTCAGTAAACATTTTCTTCAATACAAGTAGGGAGATGACTTTCATAGTTTTATTTATATATATATTAGATGATATGTAAACAGTATAATGTTGACCAAGGGTTCTGGGTATGGTTCCTGACTCCCTTACCCTATGGTAGAGCTGCTAATGCAATTGCTAAGCAATCTTATACTGATTGTTTGAACTGCAATAGTGTAAAACAATGTTTACTTGATTGTTTCAAATTAATCTCTGAAATGTATAGAAAAAAGTTTGCGAACATCAACGCAATGCAGATGAAATTGTATGTGATTAAATTGCTGTTTTAAGCACTTACTTTCAGAGGTGGGTGAGTGGATGTTAGGTCACCCCTTTTGAAGGACTGTCAGACCTTTTGGCGAGGGAACAAGCTCTCAGAACTTTGTCTGAGGACACAAGGATGTAGTTGGCAGACTGAGAGTGTAACTGCAGATGAGTTGGGGGACAAAAGGGGATCTCTAGTTGGTAAGCGGGCCACTACTGTATAAGAAAGGGATATCCAGTGCTGCACATGGTTCAGCTCTGAGCCCACTGCTGTTCATACTGGTAATGGACTACATCAGCAAACAGGTTGGAGGGGTAAGAGCAACAAAGCTGCTGTATGCAGACGATGTGGCAGTACAAGCAGACTCTGAGCTAGAACTTCATCCAAGGATAGGAGAATGGAATGCAAATCTGAAGGCACATGGGATGAAACTAGGCACAGATAAGACAGTGGTAATGGCAGCAGATTGGGGAAATCAGAAGAAGCTGAGAATAGAAATAGATGGGAAGATAGTGGAACAGGTAAACAGCTTCAAGTATCTGGGAGGGGTGGTTGTGGAGAAGGGTAGTCTGAATGAAGAGGTCAAAGCTAGAATCAGAGGGGCTGCAGTCAACTGGCATAGAGTATCAGGTGTAGTCTATGACAGAAGAATGCCAAAGAAGCTGAAAAGTAAGGTGTACAAGACAGTGGTGCGACCAGTACTACTGTATGGTACAGAAACCTGGGCAGTAAAGGCAGAACAGTTGAAGCTAGAGGTGATGGAAATGAAGTGCCTGGGAAAGGTGGTAGGATGCACACTGCGGGACAGGCGAAGAAATGAGGACATAAGAGCAGAAGCCAAAGTAGCTCTAATTGCAGAAAAGATCAAAGAGAACAGATTACGATGGTATGGGCACATGTGTAGGAAAGCAGAAGACAATCTGGTGAGGGAGATTTGGGACAGACAGGAAGAAGGTAAGAGGAAGTGTGGGCGTCCAGCAAAGAGGTGGATGAATTGTATGTAAGAAGATCTGCGACAGTCAGGCATGAGTGTTGAAGAAGACAGGAGAGTGGCACTGAATCGAGAGAGTTGGCGACAGTTAATACGATACCCTGACCCCATGTAAATGGGAAAAAGGGATGATGATGATGATGATCCAGTGCTCCACATAGACATCAGAGAGCACATGGGGGGGGGTCAGTCTAAACCACTCCAACAGAATTCAGCAGTAACAGGGGAAGCCACTATTTCAAACACATGGTCAGGATCAGGGATTAGATGTTTAAAATGTAATCATAGGGGTTGTAGCTTACAAATTTCCATTGAAGCAAGGGAAGAAACAAAACATGAGGGAACCTACAAGTGGGAATGACAGAATGCCAGAGGTAAGTTGTCTGGAAACTACAGAAGTGCCAAACTATCACAAAAATTTGCCTCCTATCTTAGTGGATAGAACACAGGCCACTGCTGAGAGATACACAGCTTCTGATATAATGATTATGAGGCCTGTGGTGGTTAAGGAGGAGCAGTACTTGCTTGGGCAGTCCACAGTATTTTAGAGCTTTGGGTGGGTCCCTATTCCAAACTCATTTGGCCAGGGTTCATCTTGACTGGGGGATGAAAAAGGCACCAAGCAGGTAGGAGTGTTTAAGGATATTCTTGCAAATGTCTTGATAGGGAATGGTTTTGTTAATGTAGTACCTTTTGTGCATGCAGTTACATGTAATCAAGCTTGGAGACAGGCATGTAGGTAGTGTAGCCTGAGGGAGACCAAAACAGGTCCTATGCCTCAAGCTGAGGCTGGTGAGGTGGTTACCTCAGGGAGGGAGGTAACTTGTAGCAGTGAGCCTGATGGTGAACCACAGCTTCTGGTAGGTACTGGTATTACTGTAGATATAGTGACTGCAAGGACAGCGGTGAGTGGTAGTATCCAGGCTGACAGTGAGGCACCACTGACAGAGGATGCTAGGCTTCCTCTGTAAGGGGAACTAGGAAGGGTAACGAAAGTAAAGTTGTAACAGGAACAACTTTCAGACGCTACATTATTGACTTGAGGGAGGTAGCTAAGGAAGCAACTGATGCTCAAGAAAAAGGGGAGTATGCAGGAAATGGGAGTGGACCTATGAGGGAGGGCTACAGGGTGAGGTAATACCGCAGTTGGTGGAGCCCAGATACTACCATCTCATACCTCTAGCCATAGCCCATGACATTCCTTTTGTCAATAACAAAGGGGTATGGTATAGAGAGTGGACCCCAGAGGGAGGGATAGAGGGTGAGATAATATGGCAGTTGGTAGAGCCCAGATCTTACCATCTGGCACCTCTAGCCATAGCCCATGATATTTCTTTTGCAGATACAAAGAGTTACTGTGTAGAGAGTGGACCCTTGAGGGAAGGCTAGAGGTTGTGGTGATACGGCATTTGGTAGTTCCCAAAACTTTCCATTTGGTGCCTCTAGCCATTGCCCACCACATTCCTTTTGCAGGTCATATGGGCATAAAGCATACCAGTAGACACATTATGCAGATTTTTTATTGGCCTGGAATAGCAAAAGATGTAACAGGTACTACAGGAACAGTGATCAATGCCAAAAGATAGGCAGGAAGCAGGGACATACGTTGTACCTTGTTAACATAATGAAATCTTATCACAATGGGGAGACCCTGGTGCTAAATATTCACAGTGGATGGCAGGAGGAGTATGAGTGGAATCTGGTATCTGATCTTCTCAGTGAGGCATGGACTGACACTTCTGTGGGAGAGGTAGCAATATCTCAACAGCTGTCCCCTATTCAGTTTAAAAACTATGAGCAGTGTAACCAGAATTTGAGGGCATATTCACCAAGAAATGTGGGTGTACTGACCTAGTGCAGCACCATGTGGATATGGGACCCCAAACTCCTATCAAGCAAGCTCCTTATAAGGTGCCTGAGTGAGTCAAACAGACTTTGAAGGAGGAGATAAAGGAGATGTTGGAGCTGGGGTTAATCCAAGAGTCTAGTAGTCTTTGGGTATCCCCAGAAATATTGGTACCAAAGAAAGGGTGTAGTGTAAGATTCTTTGTAGACTATAGAAAGTTCAACAGTTATATAGAGTTAGATGGAGATCTCATGCCTAGAACTGATGAAGCTTTAGAAAAGCTGGGGGGGAGGGGGTAAGTATCTGTCCAGTATTGATCTGAAAAGGGGATACTGACAGGTGCCTTGACTCCCATTGCTAGAGAGAGGTCAACTTTGGTAACACCTTTTGGATTATATCAATTTGTAGGGATGCCCTTTGGGATGAAGAATGCCCTAACAGCCTTCTATAGGTTGACAGATCATACCTTAGTAGGAGCAGGAGATTATGCTGTCACGTATTTGGATGATATTGCTATTTACTGCCATTCCTGGCAAGAGCACCTTCAACATCTCATGAAGGTCTTAGGTAGATTAGATACGAACAGTATAATCAGAATTTGGGGGCACGTTCACTGGGACACCTGGGTGTACTCATCTAGTGCAGAACTGTGTCAATACAGGACCCCAACTGCCTATCAAGCAAGTTCCTTATAGGGTGCCTGAGCAAGTCAAATGGACATTGAAGGAGGAGATAAAGGAGATGTTGGAGCTGGGGCCATTTCAGGAGTCCAGTAGTCCTTGGGCTTCCCCAGTAGTATTGGTACTGAAGAAAGATGGTAGTTTAAGATTCTGCGTAGACTAAATAAAGTTAAACAGTTATACAAAGTCAGATGCATACCCACCAAATAATGTGATGACCCTACTTAAACTCAGAGCAGTAACTAAGGAGCCTCAATCCTCACCACTGTCTCCAGTAAGGGAGTGTCACTGAAAGCAGGGATAGCAATACACAATTTCCCCTAGAAGTACACTGGGAACAGTCTCCTAACCTGGGACTGGACTATATACTTCACTCCAGGTCCCCAAATGTCTCTTTACAATAACCACTGCAGAGCACTGTGTCCCAGTTCTAAGTATTTTACACACTCAGTCTTACATATTTGATATTACCACATACAATCACTCTAGGGAAAGACTGGCACAGATTTACCTACTATGTCCTCTTTCCCAAATTACAATGTAATGGCTGCCACCAGTTGAATACCACAATACCCTTCAAAATGGGTGTTCAATTATACTGGGGTAAATAAATATTGATATAAATGGTAGCATGTAATCCAAGCAGTAAAGCTTTTTGGAGTAGACCTGCTGTTAAAACAATAAGCATAAACACTTTCAGGTTACTAAAAGTACATTCTAAATAACCAGCCACAATAAAAGGTAGTAAAATATTTAACAAATAAAATGATTTAAAACATATATTCGTGGAATAGCTGATTCCAATGAACCCCAGACTTTCACATACAGGAATTATAATAGTAACACTTTTGGACAGGTTTCACACTGATTGCAGAAAAACTCTAACCATCTAACGTTAGATCCCTGTCTAAAGATTAGCTGTCCCTGTCTAATCTAATTAACTTAGCAAGGCAAGATGATACTCTTATTTCTGCAAGGCAAATTAAGAAAATATGACCACTCTTCAGGTTGTTGTCTGGTCCTCACCGACTGGGATAACAACTCTTACTATTATTGCTGAACAGCTCTGAAAACTCTGCGTGATAACTACTGATCGGGAAAACAACTGACTACAACAACTACTGAACATCTACTGAACTTTAACGGACTCAACCTGCTTTTATAGCAAAATTTCTTTAAAAGTAACAAAAACTGATATGAAAATTCTACTCTCTCATACCAGACTGTAAAAAGTAAACATCACATCTAAGTCAACTGACTGGCATAACCTACATTCAGAATTTTTTTAAAAAATATGCACATTTGGTCAGCCAGAAGAACATTGCTTGACCAAAACATCTTACATAAATCAAAGTAATAATCAAAAAACATAAACTTATTCACAAAATTATAGCTAGTCATGCTTGCATATGTAACACAGTGTAATTTACAAGTATTTACAATTATTTAGAATACTTTAGCCAGTCATGCCAGCACAGATAACAATACATAATATCCTCACATACAGTTAATCTTTAGATAGTTAGGGAACTATAGTAAGATATCTAGAGTTTTTCCACAATCAGTGTGAAACCTGTCTCAGAATGTTATTTTTATAATTAGTGTGTGAGACTCTGTAGTTTATTGGAATCAGTTATTTTGTGTATATACATTTTAAATAATTTCATGTATTAAATATTTTACTACCTTTTATTATGGCTGGTTATTTAGAAAGTACTTTTAATAACCTGAGAGTGGTTATCTTTATTCTGGTAAGACCAAGACCACTCCAAAAAGCCTTACTGCTTGGATTACATGCTACCCTTAATATTAATATTTCTTTCACACAATATAATTGAATACCCCTTTTGAAGGGTATTGTGGTATTTGACTGGTGGCAGGTATTATCCTGTAATTTGGGAAAGAGGTCATAGCAGGTAAATATGTGCCAGTCTTTCCCAAGAGTGTTTGTATGCATGAATATCAAATATTTAAGTAACTGCGTCTAATACCTTGAAATGGCACACAGTGTTCTACAGTGGTTAGTGTGAAGACTCATTCAGGAACCTGGAATTAAGTATATAGTCCATTTTGAAGTTCAGAGCCTGTTCCCTGTGTACTCTTAGAGGAATTGTATATTTTTCTCCTTGCATTCAGTGGCGCTCCCTTACCAGAGACAGTGGTGAGAGTTCAGGCTCCTTAGTTACTGCCTCAGATATAGTGGGATCGTCACAGCCTCTATAATTTTAAAATGTAAAAACTTTTCCTTATTGGTTTAAACTCAGAACCGGACTGGTTATATTTATCGTAAGTATTATTTTTGTTGTCTTTTTGTGTTGTACTTCAAGTTGTTCCTTTACGATCTTTTCTTTCTGTATTATGGGCATACTGACTGGGATAATTTAATTGCTACTTTATAAATGATTGATTTTATGTGTTTTGTTGCCTCTTGAAGGTCCTATAACCAGCATGGGAGACTTGCAGTACTTCTATTAACAAGGTATTTACATTACACTATTCCATTTCCTTGTTTTACATTTTGAATGCACTGAAGTTGAAGTTGCATGTTTATATATTATGAAATTTTAATGTGCTTGCACAATGTAATTGGTTTATTCTGTGCATCTCTCTTATTCTGCTGAGAGTTTTCAGTTTTTTGGTAGAGTGGAGTTCCAGGTTTAATGTTATTCAAATGAACTTCTGGTGGGGGGGGGGGGGTTTACAAGGATCACTCACCAAATCAAACCTCATGCAATTTGGGTAGACAATCTATGCTGAAAGACTTGTAAAAGCTTGGTCAAGGGCATTTTGTCTCCTAGGAATTCAATGATCCAATTTTACTAACAAGACAAGAATTGCAATGTTTATTTTCACTAGAGTTCCTTTCTGAAACTAATTTAGTCTAGGAATTCAGTGATCCAATTTTACTAACAAGACAAGAATTGCAATTTTTATTTTCACTAGAGTTCCTTTCTGAAAATAATTTAGTCTGCACATACTTATGGTGCATTGGTTAGTTACAGCTGCAGACACAGCACCTTAACATACATTATCTCACAGATTCTTAGCATGCAGTAATAGCAGTTATTAAGTTAGATAAGATTCATGTTTATGGACTGCATTATTTCTGTGATGCACACAAGATTTTCTTTGTATTTTCCTCAATAAAAAAAGTACTTCAATTTTCTCACAAGTATTTTTTTCATTATAATCCATTTGCTAGAAGAGAGTAACATACATTCATTGTGCTTTTATTGTCTAGGGAAAAAATCTGTGTTCATTCAAGGCTGTAAATAAATACATTGGCAGTAGCCTCTTTCAAGGAATGCACCACTTACTTTGAAAAATAATTGAATAAAGCTGGAATAGCCAGTGTATATATGCATGTGTGCATTTATATATATATATATATATATATATATATATATATATATATATATATATATATATATATATATATATCACACACACACACAGTATATATGAAGTGTGAAGCTGCAGGGAAGTAGGATTAGAAAATGCAGTCATGATATTTGCCTTATTTATTAGACATTTGTTAACTGGGAATGTCCGACTGGGTCAGGAACCCATTTTCAGCAGAGGCCCGGGGAAAAAATCTCCACAACAGTAAACAACAACATTTATAAAGTATTGAATTTACAATTGTTATAAAAATTTGCAGAGACATACATGACAGACAACTAGTATACATTTACATAAGGATTAACATAGCAAAACTAGTAGCAAATTTATAGAGAGGATGAGATAATCAGGGATTAGCTTAATAATAATAATAATAATAATAATAATAATAATAATAATAATAATAATAATAATAATAGTCTAATAACAGTAATACATATAACCTGTCTGCCACTGAATAGCCAAAGAGAAAAGGAGATATAAAGGTAAATATCAGGTTAAAAAAAGAGGTATAGTGAGAGCATAATTGGGCTTAGGTAGAAAGTTGAGTATGAGAGTGAGGAAGATAGTCATGTAGAGAGTTCAGCATGGTAGAGCAGAATGTAGAATCTTGTTAGAAGGGATATAGACCCTAAGAAGGGGTATACTGAAGAGGAGGAGGTGATGCAGAGGGTGGGGTAAAATTATGGGTGGAGTGAGGATGTACTGAAGAGGTAGGAGGATAGTGGGAAGAAAGTGAGAGAATGGAAGGTAGTTAAAGTAGTGAGATAGAAGAGAAGGGATAAAGTATGTGGACAAGAAGTGGAGAAAGGGAAATATAAAGGTGTGAGTGGAGTGAGGGGGAAGCTAAGTATTTATGCAACAGGGGCAGATACTTGTTTTTTTAAATAAATTCTTTAGAGTGAGTTAAAAATATTTAATGGTTGAAATTGCTCGGATGTTTACTGGGAAGTCATTCCAGAGTTTTGCAACAGTGTAAGAGTAGAGACACTGTCCAGCTTTTTTGTTTGGTCTGCATAGGGTTATAAGTTGCTTATCTTCAGATTGGAGGACCCTCATAGGTATATATGTTTGGAGGATTGAGTTTGGAACAGGACAGTTTTCGGGATGGTATATACATTTGTGGGCCATAGCTAGTAGTAGGTAGTTTAGGAGATGTGGGAATTCGAGCCAGTTAAGGTATCTAAGAGCAGTGCAGTGGTGTTTGTAGTGGGATGCACCTACAGCAAATTTAGCAAATGTAGCAGGATTCAAGTTTAGTTTTTGGGTAATCAGAATATTGGTAAGAATGGGAGCTCCATAAATTAGACAGGGGAGCAGGTAGGTAGTGGCCAGTGTAATTTTGGTGGTAGTATCCATAAAGCCTTTCTGGCGATAGAGCATCCCTAGTTTGCATTGTGTTTTTTGATTGCATTTTGTATGTGTAAATGTGTCTATGCTCACTCATAATAGTTTGGCTTCAGAGATTACTTCAATTTGAGTATTATTTAGTGATAAGATCTTAAAGTCATTTGGTAATGTGTTGTGTTTTTTTTTCTGTTGGCATTCAACAGAATTCCTGCATTCTTTAGATAGGTCTCAATGGAGGAGAGGGCTGCTGAAGGTGGGTTATATTATTGGAAGAAGAGATGATGGTACAATCTTCTGTGTACTAAATTAAGGAGCTTTGGAGGGAAGCAGTGTGAAAGCTATTAAAACGATATTAAAGAAGACAGGTGCAAGAATGGAGCCCTGAGGAACTCCCGTGTTATTTGGTTGGTAGTAGAAGAGAATGCCCTGTCATTTTGCACATTGTTACCTGTCTGTTAAATAGCTACAGACTCATTGCTGAGTGGAGAGGTAAAGGCCCAGGTATGTGAGTTTTTTTAATAGTTTTGGGTGTAAAACTGAATCAAAGACCTTATTTAGACAGGTCCAGAAGTATTACTGAGGTTAAAAGTCCAGAGTCTCTAGCTTTGTTGACTGTATCTACAAAGGAGATTAGGACAATTGCTGTACTGTGTGATGGTCTGAAGCCATGTTGAGTGGTTGTAAGTAAATGATTTTGAAGAATGTGATCAAGTAGTTGTTTGTGTATGCATTTTTGTAACAATTTAGGTAGGGGAGATACGATAGTGATGGGCCAGTAGTTAAGTCATTACACTTTTCCTCCTTTGTCTAAGGGGCTTATTATGGATTTTTTCCAAAGGGAGGGGTGTATGATTCTATAATGGATTGGTTGATAAGGATGCTGACAGGATCTGCAATAGCATCTGTGACAAGTTTCAAATATTTGGAGGGGATGTTGTCAGCAGAGGGACAACAGGAGCTTAAGGAGTAATTTATATATGTGGTGAGTGGATACTGGTTGTAGAGAGAGGAGAGGAAGATGGTCAGTTGTAGACTTGTCTAGAGGATGTTTGCAAGTTGTTTGAGAAGGGCTGAGATTGTGCTTTGGTTATATGACTAATCTGAGTATGCTGTCAATAAAATGAGTATTATATTCATCTGTTATTAAGATGGGGATTTATCGGCAGTTTGAGAAGGGTTATCTTTGGATCCCAGAGTGAGGAGTAAACAGATTGATTGTCAGAATTTTTTAGGGTTGTTTTTATGAGACATTAATTGTTGGGAGAAATACTACTTCCTATCATTGTTTATTAGTTTCTTTGCTTGGTTGCAAAGCTGTCTATATTTTTGGAGATTTGTGTCCTTTTTGTTCCTTTGCCATTCCTGCAGCTTTAGCCCTCATTACTAAACAGTTTTTGGTTGATTTGGATAGTGAGGGTGCACAATTTTTTTTTTATTCTTTTAAGTACAAGGTGGGGCTAGGTTGTTTCGGGTATCCAGAAATAATTTGTTTAAATGATTGATGGTGTCATCTAAAGGTAGGGTTTCAGCATGGACCAGTTTAATGATTTTAGTATTGAAGCAAAGAGGCGTTGGTTGAAGTTAGATGAATTATGGGAGGTTTTATAGGTGTGTTTTTTGGATATATGGGTCATAGTTTTGTAAGTGGAGGTGGGAAGGTGGTAATTTAAAATATCTGTCAAGGTTCCGGAGTTGGAGTATTTGTGGGGATCTGAAACCAGAATCCAATCCAGAATAGAGCCTTGGTTGTTATTTTTCTGAATTCTAGTTGATGTGGAAATCTGTTGGGTGAAACCATACAGATGTATATTATGTGCTGGGTAATCTGAGTTTATGTTTTGAAAATTAACTTTAATGTCTCCCATTATAATAGTTTAATTGGATATATTTTGCGAGATCGAGGATAGGATGTCTTCTAGTATTGGAATGTTGCTGCCAGGTGGAATATACAGGACTGCTGTAGATAGTTGTTTTGTATTACTGATTTTTAAGGAGGCTATAAGAATTTCAGCAGTACAGAAAGAGGGAGTGGGCTTGGGGTATGGTAGTATAGTAAGTGAGTTGGGATAGATTAAGGCTACTGCTCCCTCCTTTATATGAGTTCTGTTTGCTCTGATTATGTCATAACCAGGTGGGAGCAGATCTGTATCTTTCATGTGTGGCTTAAGCAATGTTTCAGTGACTGCAAGCATGTGTGGGTAGTATTGAGATTGCTGTGCTTGCAGCCCTGTAGTTTTTGCAAATACTGCACAGATTAAGAGTAACTATAAATAAATTTTTAGGGGAAGAAGTTTTAAAAGAGGTAGGAATTAAAGTAAGACCTGAGTTAGGATGGAAATCCCCCCAATGTGGCAAATTGGAGCAGAGCGTGTAATGGTGGTTGTTGAGGGCAAATTTTAGAAAATGCTTTAGTTTTGAAAAGAGCAGTGATTCAGGATTAAGGGAGGTTTGTTGGATTTTGTATTTAGTAAGTGAAAGTATGCTAGATTCATAGAGCCTAGATGACATGTTAGCAAAGCTATGTGTTTGCTCTTCTAGTAAAGTATTGGTTGTGGTGGATTTTTCTATCATGAAAAATTTCTGGGGTTTAAGTGATGTATGTTTAAGAAAACAGAGAAATAGTGTAAGGGCAGTGAGGAGGAGAACGGTAGGGTAGATCATAACTGTGAATGAAATTAAATAGAGTGATTAAGGAGTCTAGGGTATGTAGTGTGAGATAGATTGTATGGGTGGATATAGGGAGAGGAAGTATGGATGTGGTTGCTGAGGGTAGGTTTATAAGGTGGGTAATTAAGAGATGCATGTGATGTGATCTGCTGGAAGATAAGTGGTAGTGGTGATTGGGTGAAATTGAGAACGGGAGGAGTTAAGGTAAATATAAATGTAATAAAAATGGGGGTGGGTGGAAATAGGGGTAGCGTAGGGGAGTGGAGTGAGGCCGAGTAAAACGAGGGTGAACTGAGCAGTTTTGACTCGGTCAGGTAGTGTGCTAAAAAAAAAAAAATCAGGTAAATTACAAGGAAGGTTGAAAAGAATAGAACAGCAGGGAGTACTCTGTTAGGAATATGGGGAGAGGAATATTGTTTATTTAAGCTAAGATAGTAAGGGTATGCAGGGAGAAAAACATGGGGCCGCAGGTTAAGAAACAGGAGAGGAAAGGGCAGAGAAGATTCCAAGCTGCTAAACTACCGGGAGTTAGGGGGAGTGGTGTACGCAATAGGAAGAACACTCACAATTTTAAAGAATGGCAAAGAAAGCATGGAGGGGTGATGCACAAAGAGGCAAGACAGTTTAATAGGATATGTTACAAAACTAAGAAGCTGCTGGCTAGACATACATTCAGAATGAAGGATTATCTGGGGGAATAAAGTCTATACATCCAGTGACCATGGTAATTCCATGCTGCACCACAGCATAATGATGATGATGATAATGATATCAAAATAAATGAATTAATTAGTTACTTATACACTTATACTGAGTCCCTTTGGAATATATAGCCAGAGAAGATGCTGGATGGTGCATTCATCACTCTGTAATTATTAAATATGTGTATGTGGCTGTTACTCATGACATGCATATCCATTATCCCTAAATGTAATTTTCCATAATAACCTTTGTATTGGGAATACATATACCTTACCTCCACTTACTAATTACTTGGGAAATTAGGGGGTATCATCCCCTTATATATAATCATTCATCCATCCATTTTTCTGAACCAGTTGCATGTGTGGTGGTCACAGGGGTAACATGCTGATAAGGGTAGATCAGGCTTCCCTATCCCCAGCAACAATCCCCAGCTAATCATGTGGGACACAAATTCTTCCTAAGCAAGCTGAGAGATACAGTTACTCTATCATTTCCAGGATTTGCCACATAATTCCCAACAAAGGATAGGCTTGGTAATCTCCTATGGAAGATGTCCAAGAGATATATGGAAAAGATGCCAACTAACTTGAACTAAATCCTGTTACCATGGACAGTATATGCTGGGAACCCCCCAGATTGTTATGTTTCTCAGTCTACCATAGTCCAGTTTCCATGAGAAGCAGAACCATCTCTGCCAACTGTGCCCATGATGATATAATTTTAAAAATACTACATTGCTTTGCAAAGAAAAGTCTACACCTGTCTCCCCTAGGCTTCTGAGTATTGGCTAAAACTTTATCCACCCCATTCAGAAACTTTTTAGGCAATGTCAAATTGACAAAAAACCCAAAGAAACCTAAAGATGTTACTGCCCAATGCTAGGAGCCTAAACAAGAAACTAAACACCCTACAAGCTCTCCTCACTCTGGAGAATACAGACACCTTTACCGATACAGAGACATGGTTTAATTCCACAGAAGGTACTCCAGCAGTGCAAGGCTTCAGTGCCTTCCACACATTTAGACCATCAGCTGTACAAACAGGAACAAAAGGTTGAGAAGCCACAATTTATATTAGAACAACAAGCATAACTCTACATTTGTTAAACAGGATGATGCCCTGGAATTTATCCATGTGCAAATCACCATAGACAAAGTTCCGTACCTTTTCCTAGCAAGCTATAGATCAATCTGTATGTCCCTAGAATCTCTTAGCTTGTATCTAGACCTACTGAAGACATTCATCATTAAACTAGATACCCTGCTCATGGGAGATTTCAATTGCCATTCCATAAACTGGGAAACATCACTGCCTCATAATTGCAGGCATAATGATTCCTGTTTTTTATTAACACAAATATCCTTGGACAGATAGTGCACACACCTACCAAAGGTTTAAACATACTTTGAATGGTACTCACCAAAACAAGATATCCCCCCCCCCCGTATCATGTCCTTACTGGTGAGGTTGGACTAAAAAGCTGCCTCCTTTGAAATAAAAATAAACTAGGTAACCCAAATGTTAAAGAACTTATGTAGGATTGCTCACAGAGAATTTGTACAACCATGTACATGGTTGTATAGAGGCTGCTGTACCTACTAGCAGTAAGCCCAAAAGACAATTTACAAACAAACCACACTGCTTGACTCCTAACCATAACAGAGTGTGTAACAAAAGGAAAAAAGGCCATGGCTAACATAGGGACAAAAACTCCCATAATGATAGAAGGTATCAAGTTAAACTAAACAAGAAACTAAGAGGACTAAGAGGACTAATAAAGTCCAACAAGGCCAATTATGAAGTCAAGATTGCCTCACAGGCTAAAGGCAACCTCAAGGTGTTTTACAGCAATGTCTGAACCCTCAATGGCTTTTGCTGAGCAGAGAGACAGCAAATTTGCTGGCTGACAAATTTAGCTCAAGCTTAACTCCGCCACTTCCCCTGGCTCCCTGCATGAAATACCTACTAGTATAATCCCTCCTAACTATTAACAGGGAGCAGGTCCTTGTGGAGCTCACAAAGGCCAAAACTCAGCATCAGTGGGCTCCTACAAAAATCCCAAGAAGCCTCATAAATAGCTGTAAGCATGAACTAACAGGACCACTTGAGTAATATTTCAACTATAGCCTCAAATCAGGTTTTGTACCATGAGACTGTGGAGGTCTGCAATGGTTATCCCACTTCGTAAGGGTGGATCATGAACCAACCTCAGAAACTACAGATCCATTAGTATGACTAATCTAATAATGTTCATGGAAATGACCAACAAAGACATAGACAACCTTCAGCTACTAGACAGAACTCAGTTTGGCTTTGTCAAAGGAAGATCATGCCTAATAAACCAGTGAACATCTCTGGGAGTGTCACCAAGACAACGGATGAGGAAAAATAGTGCATACCACCTACATGGACCTGACTAAGGTGTTTAATACAATACTTCACTCAGGTATAGTGAACAAACTCACCAAATTGGGCATAAATCCAAACATAACTCACTGGATTGTCGGGTGGCTCACAGACTAGACTCAGGAAGTCAGTATTAGTGAGACCACCTCCACTAAGATACCAATCAGCAGTTTGGTACATCAGGGATCTGTGCTGAGACCCATCCTATTTGGCATCTACTTCTTGGAGGTAAAGGTTAATGTCAAGCACCTTTGGCATACCAAGTTCACAGATGACTGCAAATTGGGAACTATTATAGATTCCCGTATGACACAGACATTTTACAAGGGGGACTAACACAGACAAATGACTGGTGCCAAAGACACAAACTAAAACTCAGTACTAAAAATGCATTATACTGCCTTTTGTGAGAACTGTCACTAGGGCTAATTTCTCCAGTGATAAGACATCCCTTAGATTTCAACCAGTCATCAGGGATTTTGGAACATGCGCAGACAGTAATCTGGCCTTTGACCAACATGTGGCCAAGGTAGTAAGAAAATCATTTATGCCACCCAGATTACAAGTCAGGGCATGGAATCCAGGTCCAAGGAAGTCATAGTGCCACTTTATTTGGCCTTTATCTGGCCTGTCATAGAGAATAATGCCCCTTCGGCGTGTACCTGACCAAACATATGCAATAGGTGGAATGCTGAAAAAAGTTCTTTACCAGGAGAATCCAGGATACAAACACATTGTCTTATAAGGATTGCCTTACTGCCTTCTCTCTATACTTTGTCTCCTATAGGTTATTGAGAGGCCATCTCTGCTGGCATGCAAGGCATCCTAGGATACAGCTGTGATAGACCTTTTGCATATCCACAAAATGAACTGCATTAGAACCACTAGATCTAAGGATTTAAATTTTGCTTGTGACATACATAAGGCAAGTTTGCGAGAAAGATACGAGTCTCAGATGATCCCCATGCTCTGGTATATGTACCCCATCCATGTGAAGCAGAGTCCAACCCTAATTCTATTTAAGTGAAATGAAACCGGGTCTATATTACAAGTTTGAATGCTTAGGTGATCGAACACCTAAACATCGAACTTGTAATATCGAAAGCAAAAATCAGTGAACGGCCAGTTTAACACAGGGAAAGATCTTCCTTGGCCATTCACCACATTTTGCCATTTTGTCTACATAGTTGGTATATTTAGTTGGGGGGGTGTGGGGGGAGTGAAGCCCCCCACTTAGTTTGGGTGTAAAGTTATTTAATTTTTTCCGTGGCCGACCGTCATGTTTTCCTGCATCATTCGATGTTTTTGGGTTCGATATTACAAGTTCCATGTTTAGGTGTTCGAATACTTAAGCATTTGATCTTGTAATATAGATGCAGTGAAACCTTGACCAATGGATGGGAAATTGGAAATTCACCCTAAGACTGGCCCAAATGTCTCTGATAGACAGAGGCAGACAGTAATGTGTAAACTAACATATCCCACCCCATAACCTCTAATAATTGCCTAACATACCCTCTCCTAATAAATCCCCATGTCACATAGGGACACAATTGGGTTGGATTACATGGCTAGGATTATAAAGGCCCTGGCAGCCATTAGTCTAATATTCAACTAGTAACCTATGAACTATAATAAGTTAGGAAATCCAATAGACTGGCTCACATTAGGCAGAAACCATCTTGATCTCCCCCTGGGCTTTACTACCTCCACAGATATTCTTGCTAGTTTATTCATTCCCATATAAATAATGGCACAATGCCTCTCTCTATTCCATCTTGTCCTGCTCCCTTCCTCTGTCTTGCTCACCTGAGCAGTTCTTTCCCTGTTCTCTATTTCAGTCCAGACATAGTTGCTGTAGATAACAAAATATAATTTTCTGCTCTTGATCATCATACATGTGCAATTCACAGAGAACCAGGTAAAGTTATTATATGGACTGTAGAAGCATAAATTATATGTTGATGGTTTCATGTGTGGTTTCAAAACAACTTTGGCTAGGGAGAATAATGGGGCTCTACACTGAGTAAAGACATTCATGCTACAAGTAAAAAAATCCTCTAAAGTCAAACAATGGGAGATGAAAAACATAATTTTGGTGGAGAAGAAGAGTAAAAAGAAATCAAAAACAGGGAGAGGTGAAGAGAGATAATCACTGAATAAGCATTTCAGAAATTGACCCTTTATGTTATAGAACTTGACACCACAAGTGTTGCTGGTACTTCAGGATGGGACAAAGATATTACCAATATAAGTTAAGCGAATCTTTAGGATAATGGCCTCATTCTTCTGTGAGTCATCTGCTGAGCAGGATGAACTTATCTGTTTATTTATTTAACTTATTTATTTTTAAATATTTACCAAAAATGTCTGAATGGGCAGTGTTACCCATTATCATCTAAGGCCCAGGAGAAACAATATTAACAATCACAGACATAAGTAAAATGTAAGATGTATAAGTAATATACTCAAATTATCATAGTTGTTATGGGAAATTAAGAAGCACACATACACACAAAACAATGATTTACTGGTAAACACATACAAACACAATAACATAGTTTCTAAAGAAAAAAAAATGATTAACTGGCAAAGACATTATAACATTGGAGTAGTAAAACATATTGGGTATATTGAATAAGATGACTGTAGTTTACAGAAAAAGAGAGGAAAGGAAAATACTGGTGGATTAAGCTTGAAGAGGACAGAAGTACTTGGACAGGAAGTTATGGAGGATGTAACAAAGAAAAATGAAAGAAGAGTGCAGACAAGGATATAATAAGAAATAATCCATAGATTAAACTCTGGAGTGGCTGGTATGACTCAAGACTAGTAATGTGTGTTTTATAAGCAGATGGTGCTCGATCGAAGATGAGTAATAAAAAGGGGTACATTTTTACAATATGTATAAAAAAGGTTTACAAGGATGTTAGTTCATCATGTTAAGTGGAGGGCTTGGAGTTTTTGTTGATGGAGTTAACTGGTAAAGCTGTAACAGACTATAGAAAGTGTTTAACTAGGTGTAGATCCAGCAGCAAAGCCAGGATTCAACTAAAAATTATTTTAGCAGATTTAAATGTGTAAAGGTTAGATATGGACCTCATTGCAAGTGGGAATGAATTCCAGCTTCTAGCAATGCAGCTAGAGTAAGGGGACTTTTCCTACAGATAGAGAGTTTTATTTTTATTACATGAGTGTAGTAGTATGTTGAGATAATAGCTGTGGAGAATGTTACTTATGCTGGTCAGCTTGAAGGTTTTTTTATTATTTTATGAGTCATGCAGCTGAGCATAAGTGATATGGTGGAGTTGTTCAAGCCAAATTAATTGTTTTAGGGCAGAGGAGTGGTGGATTCTGTATGGTTTGCTAGCAGTAAATGTTGCAGTTTTGTTGTAACATTTTTCTGGTTTCGTTCATAATATATCCCGGAGATTAAAGTGGACCACTACCCCATATAAGACTGATGGTAAGAGGTAGACAGCAGCCAGCATTCTTTTTGTGGTGTTAGTAACATTGTTTTTTGTTAATTTGATTTCTCCAAGTCTTTTGGGTTTTTAGTACTGTCACTGGAATGGACCCCATTCCTAAGTCAAACCATAATTAAACTCTGCGGAATTATTATTGTTTCAATCTTTGATATTAGCCAAAAATGCTTTCTGCAGCACCTGCAATCAGCCAAGAATTTACTCCTTCTGTAATTCATATGGAGGTACATGCATTGTTAGCATATCTAAATATGACTGTAAATTCTTTTTTTGATACCTGTTGCTCCTACTACTATTAGAAGTGTCTGGGTATCCTTCTTCTACATTGCCCTCATTTCTACCTGCAAATCCTGGCATTTTATGAATTTGTGTCTCTCTATACATAAGACACTGTAATCACTGGGTGCAGCAATTTCAATGATCTATTCTACTTTTGCCATCTTTTTATGGACTATATGTCTGGTATTTGCACATCTATTTTTGAACTGTTGGTAATGGGTGATCCCATGTGAAATAAACTTCATCATTCTCTATAATGTTTTGTGGTTCTGGTTTCCAGTGCTTGTCAGCTATTTCAACATTGTAATGTTTGCACATTCCCCAATGCAACAGTCTTTCCACATTATTATGCCTTTCAGTATACAGGCCCTCGGTCATTAATGTGTCACATCCAGCAACAAGATGTGCGACTGTTTCCAGTTCTGTTTTACAGGACCTGCATTTATCTGTTTCTTCCACATGTTCAATGGACTTTGTCAATCAATATGTAAGTAGTCCACTATCCTGGACCACCAATATTAACCTTTCATCTTTTAAGTTTAAATTCACATCTCCTTAACCATTCCTGCATCAGATCCTGATTGACATGAAGTTGTTTCAAGAGTTTTCTGTACTTCCAACCATATTTATGCCATTTCCACATTTCCTGCCTTTTCTTCTAATCCTTCTCCTTATATTTTCATTTGCTTTTTAACACATTCGGTTCCTCCACAATTTTATCTACTTCTGGTCTGATTTCCATTCCCACTTGACACTGACATGCTTCTGCTAAACAAAGCAGGGAAGTTGTCTTAGACTTGTTCTCCATATTTTATAACGTTCATTATGTTTGTATCTGGTGAAGTCAGCAGATATGTATGCAGTCCTATGATTGCAGATCTATACATCAATTCTGAGGAGGCCCATACCTCCTCCTTCAGAACAAGGAATATTTAATCTTGGTAAACATTGATTTTTATATAGCATATGATAAGTGTGAAGCATTTATCTTGTTTTCCTGCCCAGCTGATCCAATACCTTTTAATGCCAGTCAATAACCCCAAAACTGTAACTCAGAACAGGAAGAACAAATTAGTTTGCAGATTGCTTTTTGTTCCTAGATGTCAGGACTGTTTTCAGTATTAATTTTAGTCTTCTAAAATATTCCTTACTGAGTTTTGTTTGCATTTTTTCATGTTTTATTGTCAATCCTTCATCAACTCCCAAATATTTATATGCTCCCTATTTATATCACATTCCTGTCCCAGACTGATATTTTCCTGGTGCTGCAGGCTTCCTGCTTTAAATGTTCCTTTTGCACATTTATCAAGACTAAATGACATTCTTATATTGTGAGAAAGTTTTAACCATTTGCATTTGTGCTTTCAGCTCCTCATCTGCTGCACAACACAGTTTTAAATCATCCACAAAAAGAAGATAAGTAGTCTTCATACTTTATTGTTTTCTTGGAGCCAAATTGTAACCATGAACTAATTTGCAGAGTAGACAGTTTAATGGATTAAGGGCAAGACAACATTGCATTGGTGACAAAGAGTCACTCTGGAATCTCTTATTTGGATTTCTATCCATCAGGTAATAATTTGTTGTTTATCATGCTTTATCTGCAAAGTGGTTTGAAACTGTTTCATGGACACTGTAATATAACTGGTCAATGTAGGGTGTAGCTTATACATCTATAAGCACTCCTTTATCCATGAATATTGGTTGCTGTCAATTTTTTTTTTTGCAATCTATCCATGCCATACTTAGTCTCCCCATTTTTACAATTCTCCATTATTATTATAACTACTTAACAACAAATGATCCTTTGTTCCATATGCCTTTCTTTCATTACTCATTTGCTCTATTGCAATGACTGAGATTTCTTCGAAATGACTATAAACTTTGTCAGCACCAGTTTAAGTATATAGTTTATACAATGTTTGAAGGCAGGTTATTGGTCTGTAGTTTTTAGGATGGCTTGCAGGTTCACTCCTAAGGTGGAGTACTGTTTTTCCTGTTAACCAGGCTGGTGTCTGTTCGGTATGTGCATACCAGTAGTTATTACTCAGGACTAAATCTTCATGTAAAGATGTTACAACTTTTAGCCAAAAGTTAAGTACTTCATCCAGGCCTAGGGTTTTCCAATTAGAAGGTTTTCTTAATTTTGATTCACTTTCTCTGGCCATTACTTCAGCCCATTTTAATATCCTGTAAATTTGAATTCTTACTGTTTATTTTAATACTTTTATCCATTCAGCATCTTTGTTATGCTCACAGAGTCTTCATAGATATCTCTCCAAAATGTGTCTATTTCTTCTTTACTGCTGTGCGCTTCTATTTCTTTTGCTTTGTTTCCCAAGTCTCTATAAAACAAGCTAAGCCACCCAAAACTAAATAAATGAAACCAAAATATGGAAGCTGAAAAACCAGTCAACATTTCTGCTGTTGTAAGGAATGGACTTCTTCAGAAAAAAATAACTTACAAAACATCCATTAAATTACAAAGTAACCCCTCCAATAAAGGTACAATTCAAAAAATAGTTGGCCAGTATCAATGTGACTAAACGGCAATTAAAAAATAAGACCAATGAATTGAAAAGAACATATACTAAAAGTTAAAATATAATTCAGCCACAATCAGCTTTTTGGAAAAAAACAGATGCCCCACTCACTGGACTGAACAAGAAGAAAAAAGTTGATAGCTGCTTCTCTGGAGCGAGGATTCAGCAAGTTATACAACTACACAAGTCACTACACCACAGATGTCAGTATGATTCTGTAATAGTCCATCTAGTTGTTAATGATCTAAGCATACTTCCCTAGACTATATGAAGACAGACATTCTTGATCTCTCTGAATATGTGCCTCAGGCAGGTAAGTGCCTTGCATTGAGAAGCATTCCACCTTCAGCAAAAATGCAAACAAAAGATGATTGAATTGTATAATTGGCTTAGTGTCTGGTGTATTTCCAGAAGGATTCAATATTTGTCAGCATGAGTGGACATGGTTAACAAACCACATTGTTTTTCAAAGTAAAGTCTGCACCTGTCACCCCTAGTCTTCCAAATAGTGGTTAAAGCTTTATCCAAATTGACAAACCTACAGACAGCAAATAAAACTCAAAGAAACCTAAAGGCTCAGTGATAGGAGCCTAAACAACAAACTCCACACCATAAGCACCCTCCTCACGCTGGAGAATATAGACATCTGTGCCACTACTGAGACACAGTTTAAATCCACAGAAAGTACTGCAGTGCAAGGCTTCATTGCTTTCCACACAACTATACCATCAAATACTTAGACAGCAAAAACTAGCTGGAGGATTCACAATCTATATTAACAACCAGAATATCTATGTTGGTTACACAGGACAATACCCTGGAATTTATTTACATATAAACCACCACAGAAAACGTCCCACAACATATCCTAGCAAGCTATAGGTCTAACATGTTAGAGGTTCTACATGTACCTAATGAGTGTGAACATTTCACCACCGGGAGAGGCAAGTGTGCCATGGTTCTTCACTCCCTGCCCCCCATCTGACTCCTGTATTGATTGAATAGCTAATTAAATCATGCAAATATCATCTAAATTTTGATCAAACCCTCACACTAACAATATACAGACTTTATATACTTCTGTACAGTGCCTAGCTAAGTTAAAGTTCACATTAGAAATTAATTTCTACTGCACTTTAACCTGTTATTACTCAGGAGCTTTAATTTGCTCATCCAGCACTGAAGTATATCAGAAAAAGGCTGTAGATCTGAAATCTTCTAAATAATAGATCAAAGATGGTAGATGGAAAGGTGTAATAAAGCATTTTCAGAGATATCTACAGCATAGTTTTTGAAAACACTTTAAGAGTCTAAATTATCGACATCTTAGGAGGTCCAGGCTATTGCTGTCTGCTGCTAGTGCTTGTATTATTCATTTCAGTGCATCTTGATGGTTAATACGCTACATCCTAATGATAAGCACATACATAGATTGGCTAATGCAATTGGTCAGATGACTGGTAAAAACGAAACTCACATATAACAGAAATCTTAATAGCAAAATGCAAGCGACTTGCTTATACTGGTAGAAACACTGATGATAATACTGATGCATCAGTAAGTTTAAAAAGGCAGTTATAGGAGCAAGCATACATACATAGTAGCTTGTATATATGCAGCCAAGTGTGAAGAGAGATGGCTGCATTATAACAAAGCCATGCAGTTGCTGTTTGTGCAATTCTGCCATCACAAATTTGAAACCTGGCTCTCAAGAAACGGCAACACTCCTTTACACTGATTCTCTCTCTTCCAATCATTTAGGCCCACAGGTGTAGGTAACAATGATGCTGGTGGGGTGTATGTCTCTCTTTATTCAAACACCATCTCCAGTAGACTAGACTACCAGAACAACAAACTCAAACTCCTTTATGTTCTAATATCAGTAACAAGACGTCATACCAAATCTCAGACAATTACTGAAACCTGTCTATGCTAGCCACAAAACATTAAACTTGCCTTAATAGACTACAGTTCATCTCTACTAGCACAAACACCATCTTTCTAGATAACTTAACCTTCCATATATTGTGCACATACATCTGTACAAATAAATATGCACAACAATTTCTTGACTTTGTCAATTGAAACTCCATTGATAAAATTGTACCTTCAACCACTAGAGGCAACAACATAGTCAAGCTTGTCATCACCAGCACAGCCAATGTCTGATTCTATCCCATTTTAATGCCCTCACTGCTCAGCTGAGATCAATGTGTTCTTTTATTCACCATATGTTCCAATCCATGTCAGTGACTCTTTCATAGTGGCAAAAGTTCTTATTTGCCATAAATACAATGCCAAGTTTTGAAGCTAATGCATTTGGTGGAAATCAGCTATAAATTAATTTTACAATAAAAGAAAAAAGTACACCCCCCCCTAAAGAATAGAACAATAGTTGAGGGTGTTATAAATAAACATCAAAAGGGTTAACAAAGAACACAGAATCATGAGCAACTCAAACAAAGCTAACTACAAAGTAGGAGCTGCCGTGTCAGGAAAGGATAACAGAATGCATGTTAATTATGTAAAGAGCATTAAAAATAATGCACTAAGTATATCTTAAATGGCATATCACCCACTGAAACCATGAATTCATAACTATCATATCAAAACAAAATAAATAAATAATCTCCAGCCATTCTCCCCTGTCACCTCCAAACGTTTCAGTACAAAGTGCCTAGTCTGTATCCCAAACCACAGAATTCCACTTTGATTAGATACTTAAAGCACTCTGCAAGACCAAATGACCAGCTCTTTGGGCATGGAAAACTCACTGGACCGTTTTCTGGTCATTATGAATTATTCTTCACCTGACCACCTTCTTAAACTAGTCAAAACCAGAGCCTGTTTAATGGACACATACTAGAAGCTTGGAGAACAGCTGAAGTAGTTCACCTTCCTGAGGGGTCCTCACCATGAATCCTGGCAACTATTCAGCTGTCATCCTCATAAGTATCATTTGCAAGGTGATGGATCACATCATCATCAAACTCATAAAGCATAACACAGGGAATCTAAAATCTCTAGATGCTTACCAATTTGGATTGTTAAATGGTAGGTCATGTCTATTAAAGCAAGCTGACATCTGAAAAAGTCATAGATAAACTAAATGAGGACTGGGATAACTTCATGCACACAGTTTACCTTGATTTAGCTAAGGTTTTTGACACTATTACATACTCTGGTATTACTGGCAGACTTGTCAATCTCAATATAAATTCATATGTAACCCAATGGATTGCTGACTGGTTCACTGACAGACTCCATTCTATTAGACTTAATGGCACACTATCCTACAAGAGCCTTGTCACCATGGTTTATATCAGAGCTCTATTTTCAGACCACTTTTATTTAATATCCACTTTTCTGGTATTAGATCTGGCAATAAATGGCCTGATGAGCACTTTAACTGACTATTACAAGACAGAAGCTATCACCAAATATGATGAAGATACTCAGATTCTGTAAGATGGCCTAATTTGGGCAATCTTGTTTGACAGGGTCACAGTCAAAAGCAAAATATCAAAAATGTAGTATTGTATGCTTTGGAAACAGGAACTCTTGTACACATACCACATAAATGGCATCTCTTATTCAAACAGATGCTGTTATTAGAGACCTATGCACTTCACAGATAATGGTATCTCCTTTGATGAGCACATTTCCACTGCTGTTAAGAAAGATTTCTATTTTGGGAGACACTGTCCGGTTCGATTCTCAGCTAGAGCATCTTCTGCATGCAGACATGCGTGAATGGGCGTACCTTCGTTAAAAGGTTGTGTGTCAGGGCTGGCAACTCGGCACGTAAAAATCCACTACCAATCATTAGTGGACCGGAGTTCCGCTGTGGCGACCCCTAACTGGGAAAAGCCGAAAGACACAAACAAACTAAGGGAATTTCTTCTTGGTCCTAATAGAGCATTTCTCTCCTCTACTCATCCCTATTTGTTCCACAATAAAACATATCATTCAGTATGTGCCTGTCCAAACACCTACACCAACCAGAAAAAAACACATTAGTCCATTGCCAAGAAAATTTTTGAGTTTATAATCCTCATGTTGGTTGGAACATCTAAAAGCCTAGTTTATCTTCCTGTGTCCAAAGACCTCTATGGGGAGATCTACATCTTGGCTGGAAAGTTGTAAATAACCTATCACAAGACAACTAGCAACACAGGTGATCTAAATCTATACTGGAACGTAAATAAGACCAGTTGGTATGATTTCCTCTTGCAAGGCATTCCCCACCTGTGGAACAAAGTACTGCCTTCTATAAAGCAAATCTCTCCCCATCTTCACGTTTAACTTAAAGTGAATGGATGGATGGGAAACTACAAATTTACCCCAGATCTATCTCCTCTGTCCTTTATGTACAGCCAGAATAACTAGATGGGTGTAGTAGTAGTAGTCCGTTAGCTAGTAGCAGATTATGAACTTAAGTAATGATGAGCAGTGATATCCCAAAACATGTCTTGTTTCTTAAGTCATTAAAGACACGGTATTTCCCACTCCTCCAATTTGACTGCCACTGCCTCATTAAAAGATAACTTTCTGCATACATTATACAAAATTTCTGCATGATAGCAAATGCCTTAAACGCTGACAAAACAATTACTTTCAAAAACAGTTGAAAGTAGCAACCATCAATAGATCATTTCTGAGGAAAAAACAGATAACTTAAAAACTGCTATGTAATGTAACATTATCAACTGTATTATACATAAATGCTGTAAAACCAAATCTCTAATCAGTGTGATTCTAAAAGTATGGGCTTTGCACATCTCCTGCTTTGATGCAGTAAAATCAAATTAGGGCCCTATCATAGAAAACATCATAGCAGTCTGTAGATGCCACCAAAGGCATGAGGACTGCGCCACAGTTTAGAGTCACTGACTGTGACTGGGTGCTGCTTCTGCAACAGTCACTGAGTAGAAAGCAGAACCATGATTAGCCAAAGTGGAGTAATACAATGGCTGTTCAAATCTGTCTCCTAACTGGTGCATCCCATTAAAAGTAGAGCAGCTCAGATGTTTGCTACATTCTTAGGTAGGATACATGCAGAACTGCAGAAAGGGTGTATTTTCTACACATACTATAAAGGACACAATATAGATTAGTATTTACGAATACTGACATGTTAAAGTGCTGTTTATACATTCATATGTAAACTTAGATACATATATGTGTGTGTGCTTGCATGTGTGCGTGTGTGTGTGTGTGTGTGTGTGTGTGTGTGTGTGTGTGTGTGTGTGTGTGTGTGTGTGTGTGTGTGTATATATATATATATATATATACACACACACACATACACACATACACACATACATATACACACACATATCAGCAAGTATAGTTTCCTGAGTTACGTGGATTGAGTTGTGAGCCTAAGTGGACATACATTTTTGGAAAGCACTGGTGGTATAACCTGCATTTATGGATAGGAATGACCAGCAGTATGCTATAGGCCTTATCATATTAAATATAAATTGTGCTCTACTACTTTAGGAAGGTTGAGGTAAAGGCAGCATTTGTTCTGGATGCCAACTTAAAAGGGAGCTTTAATTTATAAAACTGTTTGCCAGTAAGAATCTGTTATTAAGGGATTGTGAGTGCTTATTATACAGCTTCTAAACTCTTTAAAGGTAGTGTAAAGTATCAAAGTTTGGCAGACAGTTTATGAACTATCCTATTAAACAACCATGATCATGCTTGCTTAATGACAGATTTGGTGCTGTCAGAATTGTTTTTAAATGTTCGGCAGGGCATAGGCAACAAATGAGTGTGTGGTCCCGTTTGCCAAAATCCCCCTCGTTATAGCTGCTTTGTCCTCTTCACTATAGTCATGTATTGATGTTTCATCATGTGTGGCGTGTGTGTGTGTGTGTGTGTGTGTGTGTGTGTGTGTGTGTGTGTGTGTGTGTGTGTGTGTGTGTGTGTGTGTGTGTGTGGTGTAGATGTGTAGAGGGTATGTATGTGTGTGGGTGGGCCTATGTCTAGCTGTGAAATGTGCAAGAGTGGATATGTATTGTGGGAAGTAAAGCAGATGAGATACCAATTTTTGTAAAATATGCCATTTTATTCAGTACAACAACCTGTACTGCAAGTTCCTCCAAATTACATAAAATCTTGTAGTCTTTAGACAAAAATAACAGAATACCTTTAACACAGTTGCAGTGTTGATAACAGTCTCTGATAACAGAATGTCTTCAACAGTTCTCAGAAGAACAATTTTTACTTGAGTTTTCTTTTTTGTAGACATGTCTCTTCCCAAACATGCTGCTCTCTTCACCAGGTTCACATTAAGTGGAATCCTCACTACTCTGGCCTTTCATTAGCCCTTTCTCCTACCATAGTTATATATCCATTAACAACATTTGTTCAGTAATTACTACATCCAAGTGATCAGTAATTATCCAATACAGGTTTTACCTTACTTAAAGACACAGGCTGCTATACTACAACACACTTCAGACATCATTCCTCACAACTGTTGTAGTATTACTTACTAAAGGGATATCCTGCTGAGGACAAAAAAACATCTGGCTAGCATACAAAAGCCTTAGCCCCAGCAAGGAGCCCCACCCAGTGCCCTGTGCCAGTCCCTGAACTAGCACGCCACTCACTGGCTGATAGTGAAGATGCTCATATAGATGTACAACTACACAATTCTCTGTGCATCTTTTCCACAAGTCTGCATTCTTCCTTTGAATTCAATCCACAGGTCATTCATCACTTTATTTCAGTTACTGAGCCTTTGAAGGATAAGCAACCCGTATGGGGTCTCTTCTTTCCTTTTTTTCCTTTGGTTGTATTAAATTTTACATGTCATTCAGAAAGGGAAAATGTGAATGATGTGAGAGCCAACAGAAGTGCCTTTCCTACCAAGGTGCTACCCACCACCATATTCTATGAGAATCTTGTCAGGCATTTGTGACAAAGACCATGTACAGCACTCCTTTTCAAATATTTAGAGAACTGATGTCTGAAGCTATTAGCTTAGGGAACCATGGCTTGTGACTCTACTTGCCTCATTGTTTAGTCACCACTTAAGAAAAAGTCTGAAGTTGCAGATTGAGACTTCTGATGTCCAGTTTTTTCTGGACGTCTCCATCGGGTTGGATGTAGAATATGAGTACATCCAGTTCCAGTGCTAGCCTCCTCTGATGCAACCCAGTTAAAGACTTGCACAGGGGTGCCTACTTCACATGATTTGCCTATGCCTGATGCAAAAGAAGAGGAGAAACCAAAGCTGATTTTATTGGAGAGGGTCTAGAGGGAAAAGTGACACAGGGGTCTGTACCCCCTCACTTTGACAGGGCTGATGTTCTTTTAAAAAAGGAACAAAAAAAAAAAACAGACTTGGCTCAGGTGGCTAAGGACTCACAGAAAGAATAGCAGAACTTCACTCTGGGTCTTTCCAAAGCATTTACAGCTTTGAAATCTCCTCAGGGGCTTTCTGTTCCATCCTGTTTCCCTGGTCTTCTACCCCTTCTAAACACGCATGACATTCTGATTTCTCTGAAGAGGATGGGAGGTGGCTTCTGGGGAAGGGTCTTTGGCCTACACTTCTTAGACTCATTTCCCTCTAACCCTTGCATCCGAGGAAGAGATTTCCCTTTCTGTTGATTCCCACATTGAGCAATTATCTTTTGGGGACACTATTGTTAGAATAATAGAACATTTTAAATTGGACTGTTCCTAAATTTTTGACATCCAGAAAAGGTACTATGACTTCTTGCAGACTGACTCGCCCCAGCCTTCTGCCCTTTCTTTAGTGTTGGATCCCCTCTTAGATGCTTTCTCCTCTGCTTCCCAGGCTCCTGGCTTCCAGCCTTATACTCCAAAGAAACCTGACAAGTTCTATAAAGTGAATGAGGCTCAAAACATTTAAATAAAAGTCCTTCTTCTGACTATGGAGTGATTTCTGTGGCTACTGGTAAACCTTCTAAGTTATGTTTTTCTTCCAAACATTTAACATATGACACGACAGTATGGCTATGGACAGGTATGGGAAAATATTTATCGATCTGACACATTAGCTTTCAGGACATTAACTAGCAGACCCGTATGACAAGGTATGTGTTGGCTCTTCTTTCTAAAGTTAGGGGGTGTTCTGCCTGATAAGCCTGATTCAGAAGCAGGGACGTCGGGAGGCATACGCACTGTACTGATTTCAATACAACTTATTTAGAAGGGGGGGTAGCTTTTTAAAGTTTCTTTTTCGCGCTTTACTAGTGCACGATGACGTCAGCCAATCAGAATGGAGCTCACCGCACGCATGTTAGTTCAAATGCGATTTCAAGCGGGAGGATGTAAGCGTTATGCTGGCCGAAGCGGGAGGATTTGTTGGTTGGTCTCACTTGGTACCAGCTATTTTAGTTGCCCATTCACTTAAATTTCTTACTCGTGTACCCTTTTCTTCTCTCTCCTTCATTGATGGATATTTTCAGAAAGGGAACTTCTTTGGGCTAGCTTGCTTTGCCAATATGCCTGTAGCAAGTGAACTTGAGAGAGGTACATGAATGAAGTCAGTGGGCATCCTGCCCCTATCCTATACCCTCCTATACAGATACATGCACTTCTTGGAGAACCAGGTCAGGTACGTACTTGAAATATTTTTAAGAAACAGCAGAATTTTGTGTTATAATGTGGGATGTAAATATGGTGTATAATGCAGCTAATATAGCATTTTGAAAAATTTGGCAGTATTTGTAAACCAGATTATGGAAGGAAAAAAACAGTTTGGTTTATTTGAAAGGGTAATGAATTCTTTCATATGAATCTGTAGACAGTAATGAAGATTGCAAATTATTTGGATTTGCAGCTTGAGACTTTTCTTGGCAAAGTTTATAATTGCATAGTTAAATGGTTTGCATTCATTGCAAATGTAGTTGCTACAAGCAAATGGAATGGCTATTTTTGATTATATTCAGTAATTTTTTATGGTTAGAATTGCAGCAAGGAGGGCTTGGTGCAGCTTTTAGACTAAGCTGGTTAAAGACTGTTTTCTAGCATTGTGAAGGAATCCTGTTTGTAAAAGCAATAAAGTAAAGAGTTGGAAGTGGAATACTAAGGAACAAAAGGAAACAATAGAGAAATGTGACTGTTACTCCTGTTTTAAAGTTAATTTTTAAAGCTCTTTTTTAAGTTTCAGGCTGGGCCTGACCTCAGCATGTGAAAGGTATGGCAGACAAAATATTTCAGCTGAAGAATGCCACTAGTTAACCCAGCAGACATGTAGAATAGACTGTCATTTCACAAAACATCTGAGTGAATAACACTGCTGCTGTTGTAAAAGTAAAACTACGTGTTTAGAATTTTCATTCATTCTTTCTCCAGTTTGCCAACTTTTTCCAGTTCAGGGTATCTGAGGAGCCCAGTCTTATTCTGGGATTCAGTAGGCATGTGGCAGGAAACTAACCTCCTGGGTAGGTTACCACTGTATCAGAGGATGGCACACATACACAGATGTGGAGCACACATGCACACACACCATTATGGACAGTTTGGAGTATGGCCAGTTTACTTCATTTGTGTCATTGGGCATGTAGGAAGAAACTGGGGTATCTAGTGAAAACCCAGCCAGACACACAGAGAACATGCCTACTTGGCACAGAAGGCACCCGGGAAAGTCAAGCTCTTCAGTTTTTTAGTACAGTAGGACAGAATTTGTGTGTGTCTGTGGGGGGGGGGGGGTTAACAAATGTTATAGCCACTCCTTAGTAATGCACATGTTTGCATGTTGAGATATGTAACTTGATTGGTCTGGCCAGAGTAGTAAATTAAAGATCTGTCATTTCTGAGGGCTACTTCAGGGTTCTTCATTTCATTAATTCAATCCTTTTCTTCATTATAGTATATGCTTCTGCATGTCCAGGAGAGTGGATTGTTTGAACAGCCCCCCACCCCCGTGATACCATTTCTAAAATGGAGACTATTGCAGATAACGTCTCACATTTCATCTTGTTAGCTTTTTCTTTGAATGATGACAATGCACATAGGTTCTTTGCAGAATGTTAGACCTTGCTCGGCATTGAACCTTGGCCATAGATCCTAATTTGCCATCTGGTGAAACCTCTCACCCCACCATGCTGTCTTCAGGTTGCACTCACTGTTTTACAACTGACTTGGCATACAAAATTTCTTCTTGGTAGTTGTTAACAGGACAATTCCTTGGGTTCTCTGCCTGTACAGAGTTGAAGCATTTGGTTCTTTGGGGAGTGTGGCTCAGTCAGAATAAATTCTTCATAATATTTTGTTGGTCTGCATCTGTTTGGAGGCAGGATTATGGGTTGTTTATCTACTTCTTTGGCAAGCATTTATACTAACCGATGTAGGAGCACCAGAGATGAGCAGGAGCACCCAGAATTTCCTTTAACGAGCTAGATTAAATAATGAATGTGTATGCTGAGATTTAAATGAGGTTTCTGACCCAGCACTACACTTCTGTTCTTTTGAGTTATACATGCATTTATATATGACATTTGATCCCATTCTTCTTTTCTATTCATGTATTGATAAAGGACATTATCAATTTGGAAGGAAAATAATCTGTTTACAGATGGTAAACAGATCTCCAGCATGATTGATACTGGAGTGGAGATGCTCATAATGAAAAAAAAATGTTTATTGTAGGATTATAGGATCATAGGAAGTTACTAGGCTGTTGGCCCTCAGGCCCTTGTAAGCCTAGCCAAGAGTTTAGCCCATGCATAGATAAATCAGCACCCGATGCCCCTGTCCAGCAGGGATACAGGTGGAATCTCAGGGATGTATTTTCTATTGCCCATCCAGTTTTCTAGATTGTGCTTAAAAAGGGGTAAAGAGGTACTCTGCTTGACGTGGAGAGGGAGTCTATTCCATAGATGGGGGAGTCTGTGGGACACACATCTGTCCTGCCAGCAAGTCCTGTTGATGTCGCAGACCAGGTTGAGGCCATGTGTGCAGGTTACTCGAGTGGAGCTTGACTTGTGGATATGCATCAGTCCCATCAAGGCGGGGTCTGAGATCGCCTTGTATGCCAGACAGTGGCCACCTCTTAGGAATCTGTATGAAATGGAGTATAGGCATAGGGCTTTTAGCCTCTCTGTGTATGGTAGATTTTTCTAATCAGCTTTGGAGAATCCAAAATTCCAAACTTGGAAAGCTTTTTTCCTCTTTGTTAACCAAGCAATACCAACTATTTTGTCAGTAATCCAGGAGCACTGATTGCATTAAGCGATTTGCTCAGAAGTGCGTGTGTGTGCATGCGTGTGCGTGTGTGTGCATGCATGTGCGTGTGTGTGCATGCGTGTGTGTGATTGGAAATGGTGAGAATCCAGCTCACATCAATAGGATGTAGCTCATCAGCAGTGCAAGACCAAATACGCTTAAGACTAGTTCAGGGAGGTATGTACCTAGCAAAAAAATAAAAAGTGAGGGTGGACTAGAGTTTGTAACTAAGAAGTACTAGAAATGACAGAAGTGGAAAGAAAACCTGTACAGGATTCATTTCACATGATGTAATGGTAAGCAGTCACCATAAGAGGGATTGGATATTTATATTGTATTGAGCCCTAGTACATTGATGGAGCATTCCATTGGAGTTTGACAATTGGGAGGTAGCCTTGGATGAACGGAGGACAAGCCCCTCACATCCCCAGGCAGTGGACTTCACCCCTGTGACCATTACTTAATCAAACCTTCTCTGAGGTCACATAACCACAGTCTAAGTTTGACCTTTATGTCAGGCTTTACAGTCTGTCTGCAAGGAGTCTATGGCTCTAGGTACCAAGAGCACCAATGAAGACTGACTGGCAGCTGTCACACATGGGCAGTATAATTACCAGTACATATTACCAATCTTAATTTTACTGAGGTAGTTACTCAAGAGTGCTGTTTCTAATACATTTAGTTTAAGTTCTTATGCTTCATTGTCCTCATCTTTTACTTGTTTTCTGCTCTATCCAACCCCCGAAAATATGAAAAAGTTCTCTTTTAAATAATTTTACCAGATTCAAATGGATCTTAGTTTGCTTTAAGCTGTGATTTTCATTCAAGGACATCGGGAGGATTTGTTTTGTTGGTCTCACTTCAAGAGGATTTGTTGGTCTCACTTCAAGGGAGTCGGGAGGATCAAGGACTTTATGTAGAACCGAGGGTCAAGGACATCGGGAGGATTTGTTGGTGTGACTTCGGGAGGATTTGTTGGTCCACTTCAAGGAAGTCGGGAGGATCAAGGACGTTATGTAGAACAGAGGGTTGGTGAGTAATATGAAGAGTGTGTGTGTGGTAGGTAGCATACCTCTCAACTGTCCAAATTTTGCAGAATGTCCATATTTTTGCCCCATATTTTTTGTCTGTTCCTCATAAATTTTGTGATTTTCTAGAAAATCATTGAAGGCTGAAGTTGCTAAATAATGACAGACATTTGAGCTTCAGACTTCATGTCCTTTAGAAAAATTCATACTAGCACAAATCCTGTTATTCTAGCAACTTTCTAAGTTCACAAGAACATTATTTAATATCTGTCCCTGTTTATTTTAGGCTTTGTCCATATTTCTTGCACTAAGAGGTAGGTAGGGGTGTGTGTGTGAATGAAACATCCTAGTTGGTGGTAGCAGGTGGTTAGTAATTTACTCAAGCTCAAAACCTGTACCTTAGTTACAGAAAACAAAAGCATAAAGTCTCTACCCCAACTACCATGCTGCATTTTTCAAAGAACTGACATTTCAGGTTAATTTTCAATTCAAGGAACCGAGTTTGAGTGAATTTATATTGTATTACTGAAGAGGCATTATAGTGAATGCCTCTTCATCGACACTAAAAGAACGAACCGTGAATTACGAGAATGGCCGTAGCTTGGCTGGGGAGGGGGGTAGCAGTTTGAGAGCTGTCAGTACAAATTTGAAAATCCTAGCTACACCCCTGTTCAGAAGATAAGTGTTCTGCCATTTCCCTTTTGAGGTCTGCTTCCCTGGTAGGTCATCTATAAAATGCAGTTATGATGTTGGTGATACTTCTAGGGTGTATGTATTAGGGTCTGTTATGAAGCAGTATTCCTGGCTGAGTTTAAAATTATCACCTGAAGACATTAAGTCTGAGTTACTAGATTCACCCTTAGACAATCCAAATCTGTTTGGCTGTGTTGCTGCTGTGCTCTTTAAGACCTTGCAGGCTAAGGTCATGGAGGACAGAGGTGTAGCTGAGTCACCCAGTGCCCTGTGCCAGTCCCTGAACTAGCACGCCACTCACTGGCTGATAGTGAAGATGCTCATATAGATTGGTCACAGCAGTCTTAAGCACACATGACCCCTTCTAGGCACAGTCCCAATATTAGCTCTTCACTGGAAGAAAAAAAAATCAGGGAAATGCTCCTATGGACTGTGCATGGCAGTCTGAAGCCCACTCACTCCTCTTTTCCAACTTGTTTGTTTGTGCCTTTTGGCTTTTTCCCCGATTAGGGGTCGCCACAATGGAACTCCAGTCCACTAATGATTGGTAGTTGATTTTTACATGCTGAGTTACCAGCCCTGATGCACAACCTTCAACGAAGGTACACCCATTCATGCATGTCTCCATGCAGGAGACGCTCTAGCTGAGAATCGAACCAGACAGTGTCTTACAGTGAGGAAACAATGCTAGCACAGCACCACCACTGCGGATTCACTCCTCTTTTCCAGCAACAGTACAACAAAGGTGCTTTCTGTACCGTCATTTCTGAAATGCTAATACAGAAAGAATGCAGGAACAGCAGTCAAAATGTGGCCTCTTCACCCAATGGCCCAATCACCCCACCCTTCACACGCGATTGATGCAGCACCTTAAACAGATCTTCCTTAGCCCATTTCTAAATTTCAAAAGAATTATCCATCTGAACTTCTCTTTATGCCTAGGCATCAAAGACAGCCGCTCAGAGGTAAGAGATCTCCCTAAATGGGTTTTCCTGATAAGCTTTGTCAGAGTTCTAATGGTTAAAAACCTTCTTTTCCTGACAAAATCTGCCTCTATTATCATTTGATCACATCTGCTCCTCAGACAGATATCCCTCAGACTGATTGTTTTTTTCCAGTTTGGCAACAAATCACCACAAAATCCTGGGTGCTTTCCATCATTCAACAATGTTATTTCCATTCAAATGTATTTGAAAAATAAAAAAAATTTTGAGAAAAAAAAATGTTATTTAATGGTATGGAATCCCTTCCTACATTTACAGGCATTCCCCGACCTCCTCTTTGCCATCTTCTTCACTTTCCTTCAAATCTTTAAGACTTTTTTGGTGCAAGAAAGTATTCAAACTGTTCCGCCTCTCAGATGGACAAAGGGGCTTATTCCAGAATGTTCCTGATTCCCAGTAAGGACGATTCTTGGAGCCCATTCTGAATCCTTCTTTCTCAACACATTTCTAAAATTTCTTCTTTCAAGATGTTGTCTCTCCAGTCTATTTTCTCAGTTGCATCCTCAGGTCTTTCTGGTGTCAATATTTATTTATTATTTTACATTTGTTAACTGGGTAGAGTCCGGTTGGGCAAGTAGCCCGTTTTCAGTGCTGACCTGGGGAAATAAGCTCCATAACAATAGTACAAAAAGATTACAAACATTTTTAAAAGATTTACAAGCAATATACAAAATGTTTGACAGTTGCTAACAATTAGAATTTACTAAAAGGTGAATGTAAAACAGAAAACATTAGATTTCTTAAGCCTTATTACAGGCAGTAATATGAAACTCATTAGATATATAAGTACAAGCCATTGTGGCATTTTCGTTTGGTAGAAGTAAGACAAGAAGATAGCAGACTAGAAAACATTTGATCAAAAGCATAAGAAACTAGCCAGGAGTATTACAGGAGCATAGCCATTGTTGAGTAAAGTATTCTTTTAGTTAACAATCTGTGTTTTTAAGATATTCTGGGGTAATAGCTTCCAATGTTTGGCTATTTGGAAGGAGAACAGAGAGTCACCAAAGTAATTATGGGACTTTGTAACATTGAATATAAGTTTATCGGATGGTCTAAGGGTCCTAGGGTTGGTATTTAGTTGCATTAGGTTAGAGAGTGCAGGGCAGTTTTCAGGTTTGTGGATAATACAGTGGGCAGTGGTGACCTGATTGAGCAATAACAGATTGGGAAATTCAAGTCAATGTAATTTTGAAGAGCAAGGCAATGATGGGTGCTATTGGGTATATTAGCAACAAATGTTGCTATTTTGTTATAGCAGGAATCAAGTAGATGTAAATTAGATGTCTGCAGGTTAGTGAAAAGTTGAAAACAGTAGAGAAGAGTAGATAGGAGATGAGATCTGGCTATGGCTAGTCTGGCATTTTGAGTAAGGTAAGGTTTGGCCCTATATAGTGCACAAAGTTTGATGTGTACTTTCTTTATTGTGAGTGACACGTGATTATTGAATGATAGGTTGTTGTCTATCATGACACCAAAGATCCTACCCTCATATTCCTATTCATCCTCTCTTCAGGAAATCACTGTTTCTCTGTTTCCTTCTCGGCTTATGAGTTCTCTGCTTTGCCTTTTGGTCTGTATGCAGATGATGTGGCTTTCTACCACTCCAAGAGTTTTTTTAACATATATCTGGCCACAGTGCTAGCCTTCTACAGACTTCAGAGAGTTCAATCTTCCCTTATGTGGACAACCTTCTCATTCAAACCCCCTCTCAACATTGTCTGTTTTAGGGTCTAGAATATACCATGTTTCTGCTTCACATCATGGGATTAATTTTAAATCTCAAAGTACGTTCTAATCACTTCTCAGGATCAAGTTTTTCTGGGGTGCAGGATTCAGATCTTGCCCTTACTAGCTGTGATTCATCTTCCCAAGGTCCTTTCTTTGACAGTTTATTTCCAACCCTTTCTTCCTCTTCCTCTGATGCTTGCAGGATAATTTTTTCAAACTCTAGGATTTACATCAGTCACCATTCATATGGTCTCCTTCAATGGACGCCATATGAGGAAGTCTCAGTAGTATTTCAAAACTGTTAGGCTTCAGCACTGCCATCCTCTGTACTTTCTCATTCCTCTTGCCTCTAACTTGAGCTTCTCTGGTGGATTTATCAGATTTCTCAGACTCCCAGGCTTTCCTTCCAGGTTCCTCTCCCTATTCCCTACTCAGGTCCTGTATACAGATGATTCAGTTGGGGAATTCTTCCACTGGCATCAGGTTTCATGGAGTTTGGTCTTCCTAGCAACTGACAGACCATATCAACATCAAAGAGATGTGAGCTCTAATTATGGCTCTTCCTGCTTTCTACTTCTTTTGGGTCACAGGTCCTTTGTAAATTTTCACAGACAACACCACAGTTATGTGGTAAATAAACAAGCAAGGTGGGCACAAAGTCATTTTTTTACAGACTGGCTCTCCAGTTCTGGGATTTTATGATTCACCATCAACTGACCCTTCAGGCACACTTCTCAACCTGGAAACATCAAAAATCTGGACAAAGGCCATGAAAAATAGGTACGACTGGCCAAAAATTTGGACACTGATCAACATAAAATTTGCACAAACATTTATGTGACCCCACCCACTCTGAAAGAATTATGGGATATCAACATTCAAATACAAATTTAAGAACAGACAAAATATTAAACAGAAAATACAACCAAGCATGTAGTGGAAGTCACCATCATGGTAGAGGATGATAGGGCTAAGCATAAAATCTTGATTCCCATCACAGATTATACATTATTTCAGCTAGTAAAAGTTAGCTTGACAGGAACAATAAAATCATATGGTATTGTCCCTTAAGGAATGACAGAGTAAGAATGAATTGGTGGGGGGTGGGGTGTAGATTGTCAGCATGAATAATACACATAAAGAGGTTAATTGCAAATAGACTCATGAAATCAGTAAAATATGATAGATTTAAGGTAAAATGTTAGAAGAACAGGGAGTTCGGAGCTCGGATTGCTAAACTAATAGGTTAACCTGACAGAGGTATAATTATCAAATTACCTGAACTTCCTGTTAAAATCATCACAGCTAAGCCCCAGACTTATTGCTACTCTAACGACTCATTAGCCAATGCTCAGAAATAAGAAGGTAACTACGCAAAATGAGATTTAGCTTGTAGAAGTGCTACAGGGGCACAGGAGGGACAACATTATGATAAATCTCAAAAAGTAAGTAACAAGACAAAGGGGAGCATATACCAAGAATATTCAGCTAGGTTTAAGCTAACGAGCCTTTCAGGTTGAATAAGCCAAGAATACTCAGCTAAATTTTAGCCACCAAGCCTTTCAGGGAACATATGCCAAGAATACTCAGCTAAATTTCAGCTAATGAGCCTTTCAGAGAGCACATGCCAGGAATACACAGCTAAACTTCAGCTAGCAACTCTTTTTAAAGAGCATACAACGGGAATGCTCAGCTTAACTTCAGCTAATAAGCCTTTCAAGGAGCATACACCAAGAATACTCAGGTGAACATCAGCTAATGAACCTTTCAAGGAGCATATGCCAAGAATGCTCTGCTAAATTCTGTTAATGACCCTCTCAAAAAACATATGCCAAGAATGCTCAGCTAAATTCTAGCTAACAAGCCTTTCAGGGAGCATATGTCAAGAATACATAGCTAAATTCCAGGTAATGAGCCTTTCCGCTGATATGCCAAAGATATGTATTAATCACTTGAAATGTGAAAAGCGATTCAGGTACAGAATCTGATACCTCTGACGAAGTTACAACACAAAACACAAGCTAAATCTTAAGCAAAATAAGTATAACTTTAAAATATGAATAAATGATAAAACAAACTAACAAAAAAACTGCTTTATCTACTTTGAATATGGTCAATAAAAATGTAAACAATATTTTTAGCAGCAAATGCTGCCAGGTGTATTAGGCTTCTATTTAGTTATGAAACCATTTTTTTTCCTTTCAAGAAAACAGGTCATTCTGAGTTCTAGACTGTTAGACTGATACCTTTGTTTTAGGAAGAACTGCTTAGAAAATTCCTGGATGATCATTTTTTTTATAGGTACAGGAATGATGACTGACTGGCAGGGCAGTTTAAAATGTTTGATTTACAATCAGGTAAATCTTTAACTGCAGATGATATTCCCAGAATCCGTAAATGTCTTAATGACTTAAACAACCCTCCGGATTCACGAATCCTCCATGTAAGACTAAATAAGTCTTACTCGGAAACTGCAGTTGAACGGTATGACATCAGTGTGCCTTGCAGATTCATGAGGGCACGCTGACTCCACTCCAAGTCTAACACGGACTGTGCAGGAAGGCAGGGGGCATGTCTGACTGCCGAGCAGTCCAAAGGTCCACAGCCCTGCAAGTGTCTGAATTGTGAAATGCCAACACACATGAGTGAGTCCGCTCAAATGTCTACGTACCCAACACTGCACTCCCTCACATTGTAAACCCCCAGTACAGTTATAAAAAGTAAAACTTTTATTTTTTTTTTCTAATTCCCAATATAGCTGCCCGTATTTGCGCGTGTTTGCTCCGGTGTGCCCACTGCTTAGCTGCAGTTAGCATTTCAACATTGAAGAGCATAATAAGGAATGTTTATGCAAATTAAGACAAATAGCAATAGCGTAGTGGTAGAGCGTTCACACAAAGAGGAGACATGCACAGTTTGAGTCCCACCACTCCCCTTAATATTTTATGTTTTAAATTAGTATACGAAATAATTCCTGACATATATATGAATAAAATTTTACTAAAATGCATTGAAATGGCCTATGTATCAGTGAACAAAATGTATATTTATAAATATAAGAAGGATCCTGACATATAATTGCCCGTAGTTAAGCAGCGCTTTACCCACCGCAATATAGTTGCCCATAGCTAAATATCACTTTACCCAGTGCAATATAGTTGCTCATAGTTAAGCAGTGCTTTACCCAGTGCAATATAATTGCCCATAGCTAAGTAGCGCTTTACCCAGCGCAATCGGATTGCGCGGAGGTGTGCGCCGTGCCAACCAGCGCACCGTTGGGCAACGCGGAGCAATGTAGAGCAAAGTTGCCTAAACATAGCCACACCCCCTAGCCTGTCTGGACAGTAGTAAAATAAAAAAGCAATGACAAGGTTCAAACCCAGGACACTGTGCACCATAATCAAAGTACTGAACCACTAAGCCATGACAGCTTAGAATAAACAGCCACTGTTAACATACATATACTTATAAATGTTAGATTAACCATTGCTAAGCAGGTCTGCAATCAGCCGAGAATTTTCAAAAATGGCCAATCACAAAAAAGTGTGGTAAATGCAGCATATTTAAAAGCCCCATAGGTGGGAATACTCACCATAACTGATTGTAGCTCACATCTGCAGTTAGAATGGCTGGTGCTGGAGAGGGAACTCGCTTTCGATCGCAACGCTGGGGCATCGAGGAGTCAAAATACATGGTTTGGCTCCTTGTCCACCATCATGAGTCAAGACTCCTGCAGGGCCAGTTCCAAGGGACGGAGTACAAAGCAAAGCAGAGGCTTGGAACCGGTTAGCTCATGATCTCACCAGTGCCACAAGCGTTCCTTGGACTGGTGAGCAGGTCTGTCACCACCATTCAGACCTGAAGAGATGGAAGCAGGACCTACTGAACCAATGGATACAGGAGGCCCGTGACAGCAAGATGCCCCACTACTGAGTAGGCAGCCATGGAATGCAGTATGTACGACATGCTAATTTAGTCTATATAATCGATAGATATGTCTCAATATCCCTTCATTTACTTCACAGCTGCAGGTGTCCGTGCTGCAAATCAGCAAGCCTATGCAGATAGGCTGCTAAGGCTGCACCACCAGGCAGGTTAGTAATTATTCTGCATGTATTGTTATATAAAATAGGTGAGAGAGCCTGAAAGAAAGGGCTGTAGCCCAATAATACAGCCATAAAATGCCCTGAATAATTCCTTTGCATGCACTGTTATATAAAATAAGTCAGAGAGCCAGAAAAAGAGTGAAGTAACCCATTAAGAAAGGTAAAATAAGTCCGGAATAATATCTCTGCATGTACTGTCATATAAAATAAGTGAGCGAGCCTGAAAAAGAGTGTTGTAACCTATTAATAAAGGTATAATATGTCTTGAATATGTCTTCCGTATGCACTGTAATATCAAATAAAGGAGAGTGCCTGTAGAAAAGTGTGTAATGTAATTAATAAAGGTATAATGCCTGGAGTGTGTCTGTGTCACTTACTTTGAAATGTTGTTGTACCCTTGCATTATATAAATAATACTATTGTAGTAAGTGCTGTCAACCCACAGATGGGCAGTCCCATATAAAGTGGATGATGGAAGTGCCAGTAGCTGTGAAGCATATATACAGTCCTCAACAGTCGGTTAATGGCTGGCATGCATAGGTAAATCTGGCACATGAGTAGCTTGTTAATGTGTTCCCCAGAAATGTGAGTGTGCTACAGGAAATGTAGGGTTCTGTAGAAATTTAACTGAAAATGTCATGTGAACACATCCAGATAAGTAGATATATAAATATAAATAAAATAAATAACTATGTGGCAGTAACATCTGCATCTTGGACAGTTAGTATGTCAGATATGGGTCAGGTATATAATGAACTAGCCAAACCCATTACACAACCTAATGCATGTTGCCTAGTGTAATAATACATGTTGGGGATATACACCTGCAGTCAATAGGAATGTAGTGTAGACTAAAAGTACTTATAAGATGTCAATGGAGGTTTCTTTCTACACCCTAATGTATGTGCATAAACAATGCAATTCCATACCTCAATGGGTATGTCTAATCTCAAAACATTTGTTGGGACATATGTCCTATTGTTCTATAAATGCCTGCATTTACTTTGATTCATGTGCCCTGTTCAGACACCACAATCTTGGTGGCCTGTTGCCACCAATCATACCCTGCATGATTTTGGAATGTCCACTGTCGTTCAATATATGCATGTGTTATGCTTGCTGTTCAACTGTTGGAACCCTGGTGTGTTGTGTTAATGGGAATATTACTAAATGCTGTTACAACTAATTTGGAATGCTATTGTTTATGTTGTAATTAAACACAACTAATCACAGAACGTATGGGAAGGCTGGTCCCAGCGGACCCACCTGTCCCTCCTCAGCTGGCGATTGCACTTGACACCAGCAGGTGTGGTGTCCAGCCCTAGATCCCTTCCTCCATTGGTCCTGTGCCACCTTCGGGTGGAAATTCTGCAGGGGATGGGGCTCATCCCCCCCATGCAAGCGTGGGCGGAGAAGGGCCACCTGTCACCCTCTGAAGAGTCCAGGCTGTGGTGTGTAGGGAGATCCAGAGTTCAGTCGCTGATCCCCTATGCTAGCTCGAGGCAAGAGTGGCACGACTCATGGGTGAGCATGCCCCTCCTAAGCAGCCCCCAGCACAGCCACCCTTGGGGCTGTGAAGGTGCAGTGGTGACTGCCTATGGGTGGGGATCTCAGTTCCACTGTTACCATCTGTGGGCACATGGGCTTGCGATTTCCAAACATCCATCCCCATCAATTGTGTTCACCCAACCCATGTGTCATACTCCGCCCCTGTATGCATCTTGTTTCTCTTGTCTGTTTACCTCCCCAGCCTACATCCCAAATATACCTACTTCCTCTACCTCACTTTCCACTCTCATCTGAAAAAAAAAGAAAAGGGCAATCTGTTCCCAAAAAAATTTACGCCCCATACATAGCTGCCCATTTCGCACACATGTCTGCTGGATATGTAAACTGATAATTATAATTGGCAGTACAACATACTTTGTTGTCCTCACCCCTCTCTCAGGGGTGGAAGGTTTCAAATTTCACTCCAAATTTATTGCATAGGCACAGCAGTTGCTGGTAAGGAAATTGGCAGCTACGGACCTTCCCTACACCCGTCCTGCGCATCCCGAGCTTGTTTCCCTACTGTCTTTCCCTCTTTGTGCCCCCTTTTTCACCACTTTACTATCTCCCCATTTTCTTTTCTTTCAAAGAAATAAGCACGGGGTTTAGCGGGAGTAAGCACTTTAAAGCCGTAGTTAGCGGGTTTGAGCGAGTGTTCGTATGTCTACGCTTAGCTAAGTATTGCTAAGTGTCACACAAACCCGTGCAAACCCACTTACAACTGCTTAAAAGTGCCTTAGTCACTCTGCATGGCAGGGCCCTTGTTCTGATGAGCAGCAAAATAAAACACCTCTGTCAGTATCGAACCCCGCACACACAACACTGCATGAAGTACCACTAGGCAACAGTACACATACAACAAGTTGATGCTGTAATAAATATATCGTGCATTACAATGAGTGAATGTAACGGGAAAAGAGGAATGTCATAACACAAATCTTGTTCTGTGGATCTTTACCAGCAGTTGTTGTGGAATTGCATGGCATGGCTGTGAAAAGAGAACCAGCCATTCAAGCAGGAAATAATGTTACAGTAGCACTTTACAAACCCCACACAGTATCAGAGCAGGATAAACACTGTCATATTTGAATAGGGCAGAGGCCATACTTCCCAGTTGTGACTGCTTTTCAGGGATGTCCCTGATTCATAAACAAATGTTAGCTTTGTCCCTCAGAATCCCTCTGAAAAGTACTGATGGTAGGCCGAAAAGTGGGGAATTACACTTAATGAATAATGTCAATAAGTAATAGTACACACTGCATGCACGTCAGAAAAGGTGTATTAATACATATACTCTGATTCTCTCACAGTCTCAACTTAATGTATGTAATATATTACAGGTGTACCCCACTTATATGTACCTTTCCCTGAGGCTGTTCAAATATATACCTGACTGTATCAGAGGCCTGGCAGAGGCAGAAGCACACAGACATTTCAGCTTTTCTGCTGTAACACACTCTGCAAATAGCTTTGGAACGAGTCCCACAAGCATACCCTTATGCAGGAGTACAACACAGAAATATCAAAGGATGTAGCCATGTACTGTTAGCAACCAACTGTGACAATGCCATTGTTCCAGTGCAGAAAAGACTGGTGTGGTGCACAGACAAAGAATAATAGACTAACCTCTGGCTACCTTCTGGATATGTCCATAAGTGGGAGCTGCTAAGACAGACTACTTGCCTTGTTAGACTAACAGGTACACAGCAACCCTGTATGTTCAGCAAGATAAACATCACACAATAATATATAATGCTCTCTGTATGTCTGCACCACTTCCCAAAAAGAACAATATACCTATGTATTCAGGCTCTACCAAGGATGTAGGTAGGCATACTCAGTACTGAAATGTGTCCAGTTGTCTTGAGCAGCCCATGCTAATGTCAACACAAATAAGCAACAAACTGTTCAGAAGTGAGGTAATTAATATTTACAGTATAGTAGTCCACAAACATTTCATGTGCCAGAGGAATACATTGCAATAACTACTTTTGTATGGCAGTCAATTGTCTAATTAGAAAAGAATGTACACACTCCTATGTATCTTGTGTAAGCATTTGGAGGGGTGAGTAAAATTCTACACTGACAAGTGTGTACTCGAAGCAGCAACATTCAGGTTTGAGTACAACATGCAAATCACTGGCTACAACCCTAGCTTTAGAGATAAGAAGTTTACCAATCTTCTGACTGACACAACGGTGTCCACAGCAAACAAGCATGGGCCCCACTTTGGAAAGCTGAAAGGGCTATGCCTACCTAACCTAGCATTTTATAGCAGTGGGCTGCTATGACAGTGAGTACTGCAATTACCACAAAGAAGGCTGCATGCAATTAGTAAATGGTGGGCACCAATTGGTGCAGAGGCCATCACATGCACATGTGCAGATACCTAAAAAAGCAGGCTGTACTTGCTGTCTACACATGCAATAATCTCATTGCAGCGAGAGAGAGAGAGAGAGACACAGAGACAGAGACAATGGCAGAGACACAGACACAGACAAAGACAGACAAAGAGACAGAAACAGAGAGACACAGAACAAGAAAGAGCAACGACAGAGAAAAAAAAATATTTCCTTTAAAAACAAATGGAACACAGCAATACAAATGAAAGGTATGTAATACATATGTATTTGCTGGCATGAAGTAGATGTTTATGAAGAGTACTCTACATACTGTGAATCATCCATATGTGGCAGCAGTACATATCTCTATGTATCTGTATATGTGCATAGGGCAAGGGACATACTGCAACTGTTTGTGAAGGGTGTACATATATACGTTGTTGAAGGTTGTTATGTGCATATTTCTATGTAGGTTGTAGTGTGTGGCAAAGAAAACAGCATGCAGTGCTGGTATATGACATGTGGTTAAACATTGTGGGTATGCTCTGTCAGTTTTGCAGTGTTGCAGCCAGTGAGGCCTGCTAAAACTACATGGGCTGAGGACACCTTCAATGCAGTCTGCACAATACTGTGCAATATTATTACATAACTGTATATCTCACAACTGTTGCATAATTGATATTCCCACCATGAATAGTGGACTGTATATGTTCCTATATGTACATCTATATGTACAGCAATGGATCTTTATATGTATGTGTGTATGTATGTGTGTGTGTGTGTGTGTATATATATATATATATATATATATATATATATGTATATATATATATACAGATATATATATATATATATATAGATAGATATATATATGTGTAGATATATAGATATATATATATATATATATATATACATATATATATATATATATATATATATATATGTATATAGACATATACATATATATATATATAGACATATATATCAGCACAGATCCTCGTGGTGGCCTGCAGAGTGATCCAAGCAGCAGAGAGCTAAAAGAGTGACTTTCTACCAGATATAAGTATTTTTGTGGCTTTCCCACTGTTATTAAGCTAGCGACTGCATTTTCGCCTGTTTTACTGCTACTTTAAGTGATTTCTGCATTGTACACTGTTTGTTGCACTTTAAGTTACTAATTGTTGCAAATTGTTTCTGTAGGCTACACACTAAAGTGTGCTAGCCGATTTATAGCATTTATAGCATTTACTGTCTGTTGTTTTCCTTGTCTCTGTAAAAAAAACAAAAAAAAAACAAAAAAAATCTCTTGTTTTCCCGCTTTACTGAACTAGAGTAGTCCAGTTTCAGAGTTGCTGATCCCTGGGCTTTGTTTTTAGTTCCTGTTACTGATCCATTGCCTTATTTGGAAGGAGGGAAGTTTCTTTGCTTACCAGTGGGAGTGGGAAGCACTGAGCAGCCTTTTTGTCTGATTTGGTGAAGTTTCAGCCAGAAACTAGTAGTCCATTGGTCATTTTGGGCCAATTCCTAGCTCCTTTCAGCCCCCTGCTATAAAACACGCTAAACGCGTGTTTTCCAGCTTGTAACAACTCAGCACAGATCCTCGTGTTGGCCTGCAGAGTGATCCAAGCACAGAGAGTTAAAAGAGTGACTTTCTACCAGATATAAGTATTTTTGTGGCTTTCCCACTGTTATTAAGCTAGCGACTGCATTTTCACCTGTTTTACTGCTACTTTAAGTGATTTCTGCATTGTACACTGTTTGTTGCACTTTAAGTTACTAATTGTTGCAAATTGTTTCTGTAGGCTACACACTAAAGTGCGCTAGCCAATTTATAGCATTTATAGCATTTACTGTCTGTTGTTTTCCTTGTCTCTGTAAAAAAAACAAAAAAACAAAAAAAATCTCTTATTTTCCCACCTTACTGAACTAGAGTAGTCCAGTTTCAGAGTTGCTGATCCCTGGGCTTTGTTTTTAGTTCCTGATACTGATCCATGGCCTTATTTGGAAGGAGGGAAGTTTCTTTGCTTACCAGTGGCAGTGGGAAGCACTGAGCAACCTTTTTGTCTGATTTGGTGAAGTTTCAGCCAGAAACTAGTAGTCCATTGGTCGTTTTGGGCCAATTACTAGCTCCTTTCAGCCCCCTGCTATAAAACACGCTAAACGCGCGTTTTCCAGCTTGTACCAACTCAGCACAGATCCTCGTGGTGGCCTGCAGAGTGATCCAAGCAGCAGAGAGCTAAAAGAGTGACTTTCTACCAGATATAAGTATTTTTGTGGCTTTCCCACTGTTATTAAGCTAGCGACTGCATTTTCCCCTGTTTTACTGCTACTTTAAATTATTTCTGCATTGTACACTGTTTGTTGCACTTTAAGTTACTAATTGTTGCAAATTGTTTCTGTAGGCTACACACTAAAGTGCGCTAGCCGATTTATAGCATTTATAGCATTTACTGTCTGTTCTTTTCCTTGTCTCTGTAAAAAAAAAAAAAAAAAAAAAAACAAAAAAACAAAAAAAATCTCTTATTTTCCCGCCTTACTGAACTAGAGTAGTCCAGTTTCAGAGTTGCTGATCCCTGGGCTTTGTTTTTAGTTCCTGATACTGATCCATTGCCTTATTTGGAAGGAGGGAAGTTTCCTTGCTTAACAGTGGGAGTGGGAAGCACTGAGCAACCTTTTTGTCTGATTTGGTGAAGTTTCAGCCAGAAACTAGTAGTCCATTGGTCGTTTTGGGCCAATTACTAGCTCCTTTTAGCCCCCTGCTATAAAACACGCTAAACGCGCGTTTTCCAGCTTGTACCAACTCAGCACAGATCCTCGTGGTGGCCTGCAGAGTGATCCAAGCAGCAGAGAGCTAAAAATGACTTTCTACGAGATATAAGTATTTTTGTGGCTTTCCCACTGTTATTAAGCGAGCGACTGCATTTTCGTCTGTTTTACTGCTACTTTAAGTGATTTCTGCATTGTACACTGTTTGTTGCACTTTAAGTTACTAATTGTTGCAAATTGTTTCTGTAGGCTACACACTAAAGTGCGCTAGCAGATTTATAGCATTTATAGCATTTACTGTCTGTTGTTTTCCTTGTCTCTGTAAAAAAAACAAAAAAAAAATCTCTTATTTTCCCGCCTTACTGAACTAGAGTAGTCCAGTTTCAGAGTGGCTGATCCCTGGGCTTTGTTTTTAGTTCCTGATACTGATCCATTGCCTTATTTGGAAGGAGGGAAGTTTATTTGCTTACCAGTGGGAGTGGGAAGCACTGAGCAACCTTTTTGTCTGATTTGGTGAAGTTTCAGCCAGAAACTAGTAGTCCATTTGTCGTTATGGGCCAATTCCTAGCTCCTTTCAGCCCCCTGCTATAAAACACGCTAAACGCGCGTTTTCCAGCTTGTACCAACTCAGCACAGATCCTCGTGATGGCCTGCAGAGTGATCCAAGCAGCAGAGAGCTAAAAGAGTGACTTTCTACCAGATATAAGTATTTTTGTGGCTTTCCCACTGTTATTAAGCTAGCGACTGCATTTTCGCCTGTTTTACTGCTACTTTAAGTGATTTCTGCATTGTACACTGTTTGTTGCACTTTAAGTTACTAATTGTTGCAAATTGTTTCTGTAGGCTACACACTAAAGTGTGCTAGCCGATTTATAGCATTTATAGCATTTACTGTCTGTTGTTTTCCTTGTCTCTGTAAAAAAAACAAAAAAACAAAAAAAAAAATCTCTTATTTTCCCGCCTTACTGAACTAGAGTAGTCCAGTTTCAGAGTTGCTGATCCCTGGGCTTTGTTTTTAGTTCCTGATACTGATCCATTGCCTTATTTGGAAGGAGGGAAGTTTCTTTGCTTACCAGTGGGAGTGGGAAGCACTGAGCAACCTTTTTGTCTGATTTGGTGAAGTTTCAGCCAGAAACTAGTAGTCCATTGGTCGTTTTGGGCCAATTCCTAGCTCCTTTCAGCCCCCTGCTATAAAACACGCTAAACGCGCGTTTTCCAGCTTGTACCAACTCAGCACAGATCCTCGTGGTGGCCTGCAGAGTGATCCAAGCAGCAGAGAGCTAAAAGAGTGACTTTCTACCAGATATAAGTATTTTTGTGGTTTTCCCACTGTTATTAAGCTAGCGACTGCATTTTCGCCTGTTTTACTGCTACTTTAAGTGATTTCTGCATTGTACACTGTTTGTTGCACTTTAAGTTACTAATTGTTGCAAATTGTTTCTGTAGGCTACACACTAAAGTGCGCTAGCCAATTTATAGCATTTATAGCATTTACTGTCTGTTGTTTTCCTTGTCTCTGTAAAAAAAAGAAAAACAAAAAAACCCTCTTATTTTCCCGCCTTACTGAACTAGAGTAGTCCAGTTTCAGAGTTGCTGATCCCTGGGCTTTGTTTTTAGTTCCTGATACTGTTCCATTGCCTTATTTGGAAGGAGGAAGTTTCTTTGCTTACCAGTGGGAGTGGGAAGCACTGAGCAACCTTTTGTCTGATTTGGTGAAGTTTCAGCCAGAAACTAGTAGTCCATTGGTCGTTTTGGGCCAATTCCTAGCTCCTTTCAGCCCCTGCTATAAAACACGCTAAACGCTGCGTTTTCCAGCTTGTACCAACTCAGCACAGATCCTCTTGGTGGCCTGCAGAGTGATCCAAGCAGCAGAGAGCTAAAAGAGTGACTTTCTACCAGATATAAGTATTTTTGTGGCTTTCCCACTGTTATTAAGCTAGCGACTGCATTTTCGCCTGTTTTACTGCTACTTTAAGTGATTTCTGCATTGTACACTGTTTGTTGCACTTTAAGTTACTAATTGTTGCAAATTGTTTCTGTAGGCTACACACTAAAGTGCGATAGCCGATTTATAGCATTTATAGCATTTACTGTCTGTTGTTTTCCTTGTCTCTGTGAAAAAAACAAAAAAAAATCTCTTATTTTCCCGCCTTACTGAACTAGAGTAGTCCAGTTTCAGAGTTGCTGATCCCTGGGCTTTGTTTTTAGTTCCTGATACTGTTCCATTGCCTTATTTGGAAGGAGGGAAGTTTCTTTGCTTACCAGTGGGAGTGGGAAGCACTGAGCAACCTTTTTGTCTGATTTGGTGAAGTTTCAGCCAGAAACTAGTAGTCCATTGGTCGTTATGGGCCTATTCCTAGCTCCTTTCAGCCCCCTGCTATAAAACACACTAAACGCGCGTTTTCCAGCTTGTACCAACTCAGCACAGATCCTCTTGGTGGCCTGCAGAGTGATCCAAGCAGCAGAGAGCTAAAAGAGTGACTTTCTACCAGATATAAGTATTTTTGTGGCTTTCCCACTGTTATTAAGCTAGCGACTGCATTTTCGCCTGTTTTACTGCTACTTTAAGTGATTTCTGCATTGTACACTGTTTGTTGCACTTTAAGTTACTAATTGTTGCAAATTGTTTCTGTAGGCTACACACTAAAGTGCGCTAGCCAATTTATAGCATTTATAGCATTTACTGTCTGTTGTTTTCCTTGTCTCTGTAAAAAAAACAAAAAAAAAAAATCTCTTATTTTCCCGCCTTACTGAACTAGAGTAGTCCAGTTTCAGAGTTGCTGATCCCTGGGCTTTGTTTTTAGTTCCTGATACTGTTCCATTGCCTTATTTGGAAGGAGGGAAGTTTCTTTGCTTACCAGTGGGAGTGGGAAGCACTGAGCAACCTTTTTGTCTGATTTGGTGAAGTTTCAGCCAGAAACTAGTAGTCCATTGGTCGTTATGGGCCTATTCCTAGCTCCTTTCAGCCCCCTGCTATAAAACACACTAAACGCGCGTTTTCCAGCTTGTACCAACTCAGCACAGATCCTCGTGGTGGCCTGCAGAGTGATCCAAGCAGCAGAGAGCTAAAAGAGTGACTTTCTACCAGATATAAGTATTTTTGTGGCTTTCCCACTGTTATTAAGCTAGCAACAGCATTTTCACCTGTTTTACTGCTACTTTAAGTGATTTCTGCATTGTACACTGTTTGTTGCACTTTAAGTTACTAATTGTTGCAAATTGTTTCTGTAGGCTACACACTAAAGTGCGCTAGCCGATTTATAGCATTAATAACATTTACTGTCTGTTGTTTTCCTTGTCTCTGTAAAAAAAACAAAAAAAACAAAAAAAATCTCTTATTTTCCCGCCTTACTGAAATAGAGTAGTCCAGTTTCAGAGTTGCTGATCCCTGGGCTTTGTTTTTAGTTCCTGTTACTGATCCATTGCCTTATTTGGAAGGAGGGAAGTTTCTTTGCTTACCAGTGGGAGTGGGAAGCACTGAGCAGCCTTTTTGTCTGATTTGGTGAAGTTTCAGCCAGAAACTAGTAGTCCATTGGTCGTTTTGGGCCAATTCCTAGCTCCTTTCAGCCCCCTGCTATAAAACACGCTAAACGCGTGTTTTCCAGCTTGTAACAACTCAGAACAGATCCTCGTGGTGGCCTGCAGAGTGATCCAAGCAGCAGAGAGCTAAAAGAGTGACTTTCTACGAGATATAAGTATTTTTGTGGCTTTCCCACTGTTATTAAGCTAGCGACTGCATTTTCACCTGTTTTACTGCTACTTTAAGTGATTTCTGCATTGTACACTGTTTGTTGCACTTTAAGTTACTAATTGTTGCAAATTGTTTCTGTAGGCTACACACTAAAGTGCGCTAGCCGATTTATAGCATTTATAGCATTTACTGTCTGTTGTTTTCCTTGTCTCTGTAAAAAAAACAAAAAAAAAAAATCTCTTATTTTCCCGCCTTACTGAACTAGAGTAGTCCAGTTTCAGAGGTGCTGATCCCTGGGCTTTGTTTTTAGTTCCTGATACTGATCCATTGCCTTATTTGGAAGGAGGGAAGTTTCCTTGCTTACCAGTGGGAGTGGGAAGCACTGAGCAACCTTTTTGTCTGATTTGGTGAAGTTTCAGCCAGAAACTAGTAGTCCATTGGTCGTTTTGGGTCAGTTCCTAGCTCCTTTCAGCCCCCTGCTATAAAACATTAGCGCGATTTAGCTCGGAGTTCCACTGTTGCACACTAGAGCAGCGGCGGTTAACCAGGCTTAAACTATTCCGGCTACCTAAAGTCCACTCTTCAAATTTTCCCTTAGAACATCTCTTCCTAAGCTGTACTGATAATCTAACTACACTATCCTATACCTATAAAGTCTTGATCTACTTGATTCATAAGTGACTATTCTCTATCCGGATAGCCTAGCACTTGCACCCAAAGTACTCTTTACTCTGATATAGCACTTTTTATTATACATAGCACCTACCAGCCTAATACCCCTTTTTCGATCATCCACACCCCTTTAACTCTTCTCAAACCCATCTACACAAAGTTCTTAACTTTACCTTCTAGCATGTCTCGGGGTCAGTTGCTAGTGTCATCTCCTGCTCAGCTGATGAATCTGGGAATATTAAGGCAATGTTACAATTGCCTCATGTACACAGACAACCCTCTCCTTCTCCCACAAAACACAAACACATGCGAGAGATGCAAATATATAGCCAAACTGGAGGCTGAGCTCTCTCATCATAGGACTGGCAAGACCAGACAGGAGGAGAAGGTAACCACACACACCTCAAACCCAGTCTCACATAGCACTAGCAAAACCTCATATCACACACACAAACACATAAAAACATACTCGGAGGCTCTGACCAAAAATCTACCAAAACAGCAGAGGCCACCGAAGCAGACACCCAAACAACTACCACCACAGACCAAGACACATGCAACACATAGACCACAAAGTCAGTGTGCCAAACAGTCACAGCCCTTAAGGCCAAACACAATGCCAGATACTCTTGTCATAGGTGACTCCATAGTCAGACACACTGACGTCCCACTCACCAGATTGAGCAAGGAGAAGGTCACAGTAAGCTGCCTGCCGGGCGCTAGAATCCGCCACATAACGCAAGCACTCAGGTCACTTGACAGCAGGTACAAGTATGACTCAGTCATTGACCATGCTGGTGTGAACGACCTGAGATGCACCTCCCTGGACTACATGAAAAGGGACATAGAGGAGCTCTCTGATTATGTAGCCCAGGCAGGTATGACCCTGACCTTGAGCAGTATCCTACCTTCACCAAGAATGATGCCACAGTACAGAGAAAAGATGATCAGCTTTAATAATTGGCTTAATCACTGGTGTCATTCAAAGGGGATCCAATGTCTGTCTGCCTGGGATGACATGCTGGACAAGCCACGTTGCTTCGCAAGGGACGGCTTGCACCTGTCACCCCTGGGCTTCTGGATATTGGCAAAGGCTCTTGCCACACCCATAGTGCCTTTTTTAGGCCAGGCTCAAATTCTAAACCTACCTCCCTAGAACAAAATAAAGGAAAAAAACTAAGGGTAATGCTGCTCAATGCCAGAAGTCTCAACCTCAAGATGCACACACTCGAGGCTCTTCTCAGTATGGAGAACATTGATGTCTGTGCTGTGACTGAAACCTGGTTCAAGGCTCCTGAGAGCACCCCGGCACTATCAGGTTTTACCTCATATCATGTGTTCCGGCCACAAAATCCGGATAACACCAAGAAAGGAGGAGGGGTGTCCATATTCATCAAAGATACCCTTACCTCCAGGTTGGTGGCAACGCACGATGCATCGGAGACCATCCAGGTGCAGTTGACCATAGGCAAGACTGCTCTACAATTTGTAGCATGTTACAGGCCACCCTCTCAAACTCAGGATCCTCACACAGCATTCCTGAAAACTCTGGAGGGGATAAATGTAACCCCAAACACCATCATACTAGGTGATTTCAACTATCCAAACATAGACTGGAATCACTACTCAAGCACCAACACTTTAGCCCAAAGGTTCCTAGAGTTCATAAACTCTAATGCCATGGAACAACTAGTCACCATGCCCACAAGAGGTGAGAACATACTGGATCTCATTATCACAAACATGGGGTCACAATGTTCAACACCGGAGGTATACCCTTCATTGGTGAGATCAGATCATAAACTAATCTCACTGGAAGTCCACATCCCGCCCCCACCCCAGATAAAAAAGACCACAGTGAAGAACTTCTCTAAAGCCGACTTCACACTTCTTAGGACTGGTGTGGTCTCTTTCAAGGCCCCAGAGACAGCGGAAACCATCACTAAAGCCGCTGAATCACTTACAAATGCCTTCTACCAGCACCTCCAGGACTGCATGGATCAGGCAATCCCAAACAAAACAAAGACTCTTTGTACCAAAGGCAGGCGTCCAGTCTGGTGGACCCCAGCCATAAACAAGCTCTACAACAACAGGAGAAAGCTACTACAAGATAGAGCAAAATCCTCAAAAGGGAAGACACCCTTGATCATCGTAAGTAAAAAACTAAGATCTCTCATAAAATCCTCCAAAGCAAATTTTGAAAGAAAAATTTCCACGGACTCAAAAGGCAACCACAAGGCCTTTTTTAGCTATGTTAGAAACCTGGGAGGAAACTCCCAGATATGTTCAGAACTGGTTCAAAATGATGTAAAGTTCACTGAACCTACAGGCATTGCCAACATACTGGCTGACAGGTTCAGTGCAAATTTCTCCCAAAAGGAGAAATATATATACCAGAGGATTGTATCCTCCCAAACATCTCAAATGCTCAAGTAAGAACAGCTCTCTCCAAGGTGAAAAATACAGCATCCATGGGACCAGATGGTGTCCCCGGTTGTGTGCTCCACGAGCTCATTGAGGAATTAAATCCACAGTTAGGGCAGCTGTTTAATCTTAGCCTCACCTCAGGATACGTACCCAAGGAATGGCGTACGGCTACTGTGGTCCCATTACACAAAGGCGGTGCCTCCACCGACCCTGGAAACTACCGTCCCATCAGCTTGACAAGCCTGGTTTGCAAAGCTATGGAGAGGATCATTATGGAACTCATAAATAAAGACATAGGGGACCTGCAGACATTGGATCAAACCCAATTTGGCTTTGTCAAGGGCAGATCGTGCCTTTTAAACTTGGTTGACTTTTTCGAAACAGTCACCAAGGCCATTGATGAGGGCAAGGCAGTCCACACAGCCTACCTTGACCTGGCAAAGGCCTTCAACACGATACCCCACTCAGGCATCATAGAAAAACTCACCAGTTTAAATGTGAACCCATACGTCACAAGATGGGTTGCAAACTGGCTAAGTGACAGAACCCACAGGGTTAGAGTTGCTGGCGCCATGTCAGATTCAAAGCCTGTCACAAGCGGTGTCCCACAGGGCTCGGTCCTGGGTCCACTCTTGTTCGGCATCTACTTTTCAGAAGTACAGGCAAGCACAGGAGGATTATGGCTAACAAAGTTTGCAGATGACTGCAAACTGGGCGCCATAGTTGAAAACACATCAGACACAGATATCCTTCAGAAGGGTCTCATAGAAACAGATAACTGGTGCCAAAGCCATGGCCTAAAGTTAAATGCTAAAAAATGCATAGTCATACCCTTTGGGAAAAACAAGGTTACCCCTAGCTACCATATAGGTGGCAATCCACTAAGCACAGAAGAGGTTATCAGGGATCTGGGAACACAGGTTGATAGCAACCTCTCATTTGACACCCACGTTGCCAAAGTTGTTAGGAAGACCTTCTACATTGCCCACCTGATCATGAAGGGTTTCACGTCTAGGTCAAGAGAGGTCATCATTCCCCTGTACTCATCACTCATCAGACCGATGATTGAGTACAACGCCCCATTTGGAATGTATCTGACCCGACACCTACAGCAATTGGAAAGACCCCAAAAGTTCCTCACCAAAAGGATAAAGGGTCTCAAAAATATGTCCTATGCTGCTCGACTGAAGGAGCTCCAGCTCTACTCAGTCGCTTACCGTCTGCTCAGAGGTGACCTGTGCCTGACATACAAGGCCATGTCCAACCCGGAATTAATGAACATGCTTCACCTCAAAAAATCTAAATCCATCAGATCCACAAGAGCACGAGACTTAAACCTTGACACGGTCATAAATAGGACATGCTGGAGGGACAGATTCATCACCCAGAGACTCCCTATGCTGTGGAACAAAATCCCGGTACATGTGAGGCAGAGCACCTCGCTGGCCTTGTTCAAGAGAAATCTTGACCAATGGATGGGAGATCGCAGGTATACCCCAGGGATTACACCAGTGTCACTGCTTGACAGAGGCACAGCAAAATAATGGACATAATATCCTTCAATAGAAAGGGGTGGTGTAGCCACAAAAACTCTGGGCTAGGCTTATAAATGCCCTAGGGCAGATAGCTTAGTATAAACCTATGAACCTATGAACCTATATATATACACACACACACACATATATATATATATATATATATATATATATATATATATATATATATATAGAGGGAGAGAGACATGTGGCATACTTACTGCAACAGGTGCCTGGTGACCAAGGTATGGACTGAAGCTCAGTGTTGACACTGCAGTGCCATCCCTTCTTGCCAGAACACTGTACCCATTAACTACCACATAGGTGGTAGTCTACCTAACACCAAAGGTGTGATAAGGGAACATGGGACACAGGTAGACAGTAGCCTTCCCTTTGATAATCACAGTGCCACACTGGTCATGTACTCTGTCTATGTGGTAGACGTCATCACAAAAGGTGTGTCATCTAGGGAAATATAGGTCAGTGTTCCCCTCTACTCATCACACTTAAAACCCATTAGAGAGTACAATGCCAACTACAGCAACTGGAAAGGCCACAGACATATCTCACAAAGAGTAATACCAGCCTCAAACAGATGCCCTATGCAGACCGACTCACAAAACCACAGCTACACTGTGTTGCATAGCGCCTACCCAGAGGTGACCTCTGCCTAACATACGGAGCTATGTCACACCCATAGCTGTTGGACACCCTCCATGTAAACATATTACAATCCCTCCCAGATACAGGCTCTAGGGCCCTACACCTTGTCAGCTCACTAAACAGCACATGCTGGAGGGATAGAGTCCTAACTCAGAGACAAGCCATACTCTGGAACAAACCACCTATCAATAGCAAACAAAGCTCCTCATTAGCAGTTGTCATAAATACTCCTGATGATTGTTTGGGAGATAGGAAATACACCCAGGGAATCACCTCTGTGGCTCTGGTTGACAGAGGAAAGTGAAATTAAATTTCATGTGTGTCAAAAGCCAGGGTAGCATATGGCTAGGCTGATGTAGGCCCTAGGGCCAATAGTGTATTACCTAACCATGACATGATGCACACACATGTACTTAGCACAATAATTGCTATGTGAGGTTGACTGAGTGTGATGGTGAATGTGTTGGTAAATGTGTGCAAGGTCTGTAAAGGTGTGATAGCTTAGTGTGAAATTGTTTCTGTCATGGTAGTTTGTGTCCTAGCGGTGATCCCAGCAAAATATGTGTATTCTATTGCTAGGCAGAAAAAGTAGTATGGCATAGGGTGTGACGTAGTCCCTTGTTGTCGACTGTGGTTTCCCATTGTAGGCTAAAGCAACACATGTATGCTTAGTGAGTGGTACTGCTGGTGAATCCAACTCCCATACGAACTGTAGTACTACCTGAAGCTGTAGGCCTAAACAGTACAGTATGGTGTATGTTCACATTGCTTGGAAACACTGTTTTGTGTCTTCCCTGTAGTCCTCACAGATTACATACCTCAGGCATAAGGTTTTGTAAGTAGTGACATACAGTACTGTATGGTACACAGGTAAAGCTCATCTGTGTTGGCATACATTTGTGTGTTGTATGTATGTCTGATGTGTGTGTAATTATGCCTGTACCATGCCCTCAATCATATCTGTGTTACAGGGTATATGTGTGTATCTGGCAACATGTATATTCTAGTACAGAAGTATGCCACCTATATCAACAACTGTGCAGATATGTTAGGCAGGGGTTTGGCATCAAAGACTACTGTGGTATACTGTTAATGCTGTAACTGTACTTTCCATTCATTGCAATGGATGACATCTTTCTTCATGCATTAGCTTGATATATACCTCCTGTGGCTAGGTGGTGCATTGTGACACATACAGTGTGCCATGTACTGTTGTATAGTCTTACATACTGGTTTCACTTTGTTGCTGTGCAGAACATGATTTAATATATAGAACATGCCAGGCACTGTCAGGCAGTTGTGGGCTGAGCACTGATATGTGGTATTAAAAGTGTGTATCTACTGACAGCCAATAGGTTGCTATATATGGCATTTCATTGATATCTGTACTTTAGAATGTTTAGTGTGCCACATGGATTGCTCACAATTATTGTTTTATTGTCTTCCAGGGACATGTCTCACCATTGCAACCCTGCGTATTTCCCTGAAGAGGAGGAAATAATTATAGCCACCCTACAACATCACACCCTGCTGTTCTCCAGAACCATCCAGGATCAATATGGGTGCACTGCACTGTGGCAAGATGTTGTCCGCCGGGTGAATGATGTAGGCATGCATAACCGGACTTATGAGCAGGTACGCCATCACTGCAGTTGATTTAATTAGACATGTCCGGCAGCATGCCTCCGGTGTCCGCAGACAACAGCTTGCCACAGGTGGTGGTGCAGCATCACATCCGCCCCTCACCAGAGTGGAAGAGCTGCTCCTCAGCGTGGTGGCTCCTGGCCAACCACTACAACAGACATGTGTCATCATGGAGGCCGGAGTCACCCAGCAAGTTGACTCTGAGCGTGCAGGTAACAGGGCATATCTGTAGACTACTGTTAGCTCGATTGTTAGAACATGCATATGTCAGATGTGTACTGTGTATTTAGAAGATGTGGAGCCTGGTATTGTGCAATACTGATAATTTGGAACATAATCTGTATGTCTGTGACTGTCACCCATTGTACTACTGTAAAATTGGAAACTCACAGCAGCAATGCCATAGTTGTTGACACTGACACACTGTCTCATATACTTGTAGGTCTCTCTGGTGTGACAGCAAGACAGCAGACCCATGCTAGTGAGTGTTCTACATTTAATATAGCAGATAACATGTGCATGTCATAGGAGAGTTGTAGGCCATATAAACATGTAAAACACCTACACATAATGCATGCTCTGCATGTTTTCTGTGGGACTATGCACATCCCAGTAACATGAGTAGCTGCCTCAAACACATGCAATACACAGAGCATCCCAACCAATTGTGGTACACTGTAGTTGACATTGTATAGGCAGAGTCAATACACATGCACACAACATACACCACTTTGTCATACGCAGTAAGTGTTAATATGATACACATGGCATATTTAGACACTTGCTGTAAGGTCAGACTCCAGTATCCCAAATGTCATCCACACAGCACACATACTATACCTGAGGGGTAGAGGCCTATCATGAGGTGGTGCGACACTCTTCAACACACAACACATTCATGTTAGGCAATGCTCCTTATTGAACACCTTACATACCCATGTAACAACTGCCTGTGAAATGGTTAATGTAGCCAAAGTGCTGCAGTTCAGGTACAGCAAGGTAGTTGCCAGTGTGGCACACATTAGTGGTCTTGAGTGACCACATGATGCTGCCTGATGATGGCTCATGGTACTACACTACATCCAGTTACAGTAACTACAGTACTACACAGAGCATTCATTGCTATACACCTGACAGTTGTGTGCATCCGGCCATGGTATGTATACCTATGAGTGATGGTGCACAGGACATTGGAAAACATTTAATACTTGCACAGCAATGTTGTGTCCATGTACACGTTGTGTTCCAGGGTGAGGCCAATCACTGAACAACACACATGCATCAAAGACATGTATACTGTTATTGATAAGGACTCTCTACACTCACACTGCATGCTGTTGAGCAACACACATCCTGCATGCTAACATGTGTGATAGGACTCTTTGGCTTGTGATACTGTACTCCACCATCAACCACTAATGAGTATGTTCTGGATTGCTGTTGGTGTGTGTGTGTGTGTGTGTGTGTGTGTGTGTGTGTGTGTGTGTGTGTGTGAGTGTCAACTTTAGTGAGTAGTGTATTTGTGTTCATGTGTGCATGTGTTCATGTGTTCATGTGTGCATGTGTTCATGTGTGCATGTGTGCATGTGTGCATGTGTGCATGTGTTCATGTGTGCATGTGTGCTAACATCATGTACAGATTGTAAAGTGTGTTTCCTGTCTTCCTCTCACAGGTGCTGAGGTTGTGTTGGTTGAGTGCAGCAGGGAACCTGAAGTCACTGCCACAAATAGTGGAAATGATGATACATGTGTTATGGCACAGGCAGGTTTGACAGGGTCTGTCTTTGGTCCGCCAATCGACAGTACACAGCTTTCCACCCCATCTATGCGCACATTCATACTGCCAATACATCCCTCATCACCAATGGCCTTAACGGAGGGACAACATACAGTAGGCATTGACCAGGATAGTGTGGTATCTATGGCACATGCATCCCCTCACAGCAGCCATACCCAGATTCCTGGAATGGTACCACATAGGCAGATGTCCAGGGGTTCTCGTGGGAGCACTGCTGGTCGTAATGACCCTGGTATATGTGCCCCCACAGGTCTTACAGCCTCAGGTATGTTCCGGGCTGCAATGCAGGCACAGGCACGTATGGAACAGTACACCAGACAGGGACTAAGGGCGCAGAGGGCCCATAACACCGCTATCAATGACAGTATCCATGACCTTGCCGGTGCCATCTGTAATTACACCGAGGTCATTGATAAACATTGGGGGGAGACACTAGATGTCCTCCGCAATGTCATGTCCATGGCTGAGACGTCGACGTGGACATATGCCAGCAACATCAGCAGCTGGCAGTCGTCGCGGAAGACACACAAGTCACAGCCACTCCCGTAGTGGCAGTACCAGCCCCAGCAATGTTGTGGCTGGGCTGTCAATAGACTATCCTAGAAGACCATGTGCATGTGGCTCTGGCCAGTTCCAGCAGGGACATGGGTCCAGTCGACATCCCTCTGCCTCTGATGATAGTACCCAGTCTGGCTTAGTACTCGATACTGTCCGTGGAACCTCTGCCAGGCACAGGTACTATGTCCGTGGCCAGAGACTGTGATGTGTACAGCCTGGCAGGTACAGTCTGTTGCTGTCCCACAACTTCCTGTATTTGGCAGCCACATGGTAGAACTGTGTGCATGCAGACACACACACATAAACCAAACACCTAGGGCTAACACATACACACACACATTACATCATCATTGACCCATGCTGTACTGTTGTCCTGTTGTCCCTCACACACACACACACACACACACACACACACACACACACACACACACACACACACACACACAGACACACATGTCGATTGGATGGGTCAATGTCGGGCTCTGGCAAACCAACAACACACCCTGTGCATATGATGAAACTGTGCCACCTCCTGTCATCTGTAACATTGATGCAGGAACAGGCTAACATGGTGCTGATGCACAGGGTGACTTAATAGCAGTGTAGCAATGTTAGCATGTTGTCAACAGTAAAGTGTAATGATATCCTTGTAGGTATATCTGAGTAGGCATGATGCATTAAAGCTATGATTATCAATGTAGTATTGTTTACACCAGTGTTAATTCCAAAAATGTATTGTCCAGCCATGTGCCACTTGGCTGATGTGTGTAGTTCTGGCAGCATGTGTTGGCGAGTGGACAGTATGTCTGTGATGTGTGCAGTACAGATTTTCAGGTGGATATATGTGAACATGATGGAGGTGCGCTGTCTGCATGTACGTGCATAGTGGACACATGGGAAAGGTGACATGCCCTGTATTACACAGTGTTAACACTTCATAGTTTCTATTGGTGGCCAGTATGCATTTTACTACACATATGTTTTAACTTGTGTACACGTGTGTATGACATGGTTTGACACTATGCTGTGGGTGATACTGTTAATATCTGTCAGTGGTTTCCATTCTGGTAGTATACACAACCTCAACAGCCTGACTGTAACCAATCAGATGATGTCTTGACAACTGACACACAGATGTAGGAAACACAGTAGCATCTGGATCCTTCCGGTACTATACTATACCAGTAACCAGTGGTATTGACCTCCACCCATTCCTGGGACCACTCCTGTTTGGCATGTAGCCCTCTTAGGTATAAGCAAACATACTAGGGATATGTCCGTCCACATCTGGTAATGCATACAGTGGCCTACAATGCTTTCTCCGGATGAGTCACTTATCCTCCATAAGGGTATCATACAGACAGATACCTGTTGTCCAACCCATGCTGTAAAGCTATAAGCCAACTATAGCATAGTCATCCACATTTACTAAACATAGTATCCCAACAGTACCACATAGGTAGTAGCCCACGACATGTAGAAGGGGTACTGATGTGTACATACAGCCATGTGTTATGTCATCTGTCCTTTGGTATTCACATTTCCAAAGGTATTCTGATGTCCCTAGGTGTATCAGATGAGCAATAAGGGGTCTGTATGCATATCCACGAAGTTGTTGTACACCTATAATGAATGTCCATTATTGACAGACTTTGTTGTGTTTGAACATGTCTGAAATATACCCCAGGCATGAACCCTCACTCACACTATTCTATAGAAACTGTCATGGGTGTGTGTGACACAGATGACCTAGGCCACAGATCACTACAGTGACTGGCCTTGTCACAAACATACATATGTGACCAAAGGTCTGAGAAGCAGCAGCACAATCTGTCAAAGGTAACAGATGTATTCATGTAGAAAGCAGGCTTCACACCTATGAACTTATTGAGGTCACATGTACATATATGTATTTGCCACACAGATACCTGAAGTAAGCAATGCACCTACTGTTATTTTACCGATATGTCATACAGTAGTAAAAGCAAAACCCACAACACATTGACCAACAGTGTCTCACACACACACACACTCAGCAATTGCAGGATTCGAACATCTACTTAACTATGTTATGATACTACAGAAATACGCATTAGCATGACACGCTATATGCTTTACCAGGCGTTTTGATTTCCACTGCTTTATTTGTGGGATGCTGACATCATCAGACTTGCCAAAGAGGTATGTACCTCTTTTAAGGTGTTTTCCTAGTCTCCAAAAAGGGCACTCCTCTCAAAAGAAATCACACACAAACATACACCCCACACTCAGCAATTGCAGGATTTAAACCCCTACCTACCTATGTTATGATATTAGAGAGATAAGCATTAACATGACGTGCTCTATGCTTTACTGGGAGTTTTGATTTCCACTGCTGTATTTGTGGATGCTGACATCATCAGACTTGCCAAAGAGGTATGTACCTCTTTTAAGGTGTTTTTCTAGTTTCCAAAAGGGGCACTTCTCTCAAAGGAAATCACACACAAACATACACCCCCACCAACGGCAAGATTCAAACCCTTATCTAGCTATGTTATGATACTAGAGAGATACGCATTAACACGATGTGCTACACACTTTACTGGGAGTTTGGGTTTCCACTGCTGTATTTGTGGGATGCTGACATCATCAGACTTGCCAAAGAGGAATATACCTCTTTTAAGGTGTTTTCCTAGTCTCCAAAAAGGGCACTCTTGTCAAAGAAAATTACATACAAGCATACCCCCCCAACACACACAGCAATTGCAGGAATCAAACCCCTACCTAACTATGTTATGATAGTAGGGAAGCTATGCATTAACACGACACACTATATGCTTTATTGAAAGTTTTGATTTCCGTTGCTGTATTTGTGGGATGCTGATATCATCATAGTTGCCAAAGAGGTATGTACTTCTTTTAATGTGTTTTCCTAGTCTCCAAAAAGAGAACCCCTTTCAAAGGAAGTCACACGCAAACATACACCCCCCCCCACACACTCTCAGTAATTGCAAGGTTCGAATCCCTACCTAACTATGCTATGATACTAGAGAAATAAGCATTAACATGATGCGCTATATCCTTTACTGGGTGTTTTGATTTCCACTGCTGTATTTGTGGGATGCTGACATCATCAGACTTGCCAAAGAGGAATATACCTCTTTTAAGGTGTTTTCCTAGTCTCCAAAAAGGGCACTCCCCTCAAACGAAATCATACACTCAGCAATTGCAGCATTCAAACCCCTACCTAACTATGTTATGATACTAGAGAGATATGCATTAACACAATGCACTATATGTGTTATTGGGAGTTTTCATTTCCACTGCTGTATTTGTGGGATGCTGACATCATCAGACTTGCCAAAGAGGAATATACCTCTTTTAAGGTGTTTTCCTAGTCTCCAAAATGGGCACTCCTCTCAAAGGCAATCACACACAAACATACACCCCCCCCCACACACACACACAGCAATTGCAGGATTCAAACCCCTACCTAACTATGTTATGATACTAGAAAGAAACGCATTAACACAATGTGCGATATGCTTTACTGGGAGTTTTCATTTCCACTGCTGTATTTGTGGGATGCTGACATCATCAGACCTGCCAAAGAGGAATATACCTCTTTTAAGGTGTTTTCCTAGTCTCCAAAAAGGGCACTCCTCTCAAAAGAAATCACACACAAACATACACCCCCCACACACACACACACACACTCAGCAATTGCAGGATTCAAATCCCTACCTAACTATATTATGATACTAGAGGAATACACATTAACATGACATGCTTTCTGCTTTACTCGGTGCTTTCATTTCTCCTGCTATATTTGTAGGATGCTGACATCATCAGACTAGACATGGTAATGTGTGTGCACTTTGTTTTATGCAATCCCAGGACTGAGCCATGGGGGACAGCAGGGGTTAACAGCTTGAACAGGACTCCACAATTCTTAGCTTGTGTGATCTATCTGTGGACCAGTTGCCAATCCATCATATGACAATACATATTTATGCACAGATTGTTGATTTTGTGAATACGACATGTGTCTGGGATGTTGGAAAAGGGCTATTCAAAGTCTATGTGGGATGTGTCTAGCTCATTTCAGTGATGTATGTCCTAGGTGGCTGCCTTGCAAACAGTCTAGCAGGTTTGGGAACCATGATCTGCCCATGACCAGACCAAAGTTGGTAGGGTTGTGTGTTTGTAGGCTTCCAATAGCTCTGTTTATGACTTCAATCATGATGGACTCCATGGCCTTGCAGATCAGACTTCATAGGCTTATAAGACTATAGTTCAAATGGTCTGTTGTGCACCAACACTTGTGGAGTGTGCCATATGTTGCTGTAACCCATTCAATAGTTTCATATCCTGTAGAGAGGGTGAGGCTCAACAGACTGTTCAGGTTCAGGGTCTGTTTGTTCTGCAGTTCACTTATGACACATATAGGGAAACAATGTAATCCAATTGATGCCATGTTTTCAGCTTTGGAAGGAGCTGTTTACCCATTCTACATGTGATATCTCCTGGTATGATGATAGGGCCTTTTGTCAGTGGGAGGTGGGTATGTATGTATGGGCCTGTCTGACAGGATGTTGGCATTGTCAGTCATTTACAGTTGGCCCTGACTCAGGACATATATGAGTGTACATTGCTACTTATGACATAGCTGAAGGAAGTGTCATGGTTCTGTCTGGACTCCTTCGCAGATAATCTTTCCAAAACACCAACAAACTTAAGCACTAAACCCCTCTTATACTCTTTAACACACTTAACACCCTGCTGATCCTTTTTGATCAGTCAAAAAGTATTTCATCATAATATCCTGACATGTCCAAAGGCCATTTTCGTGTGTACTCTCCAGTCCAGCTGGTGAATATGGAAATTTTGAGGCAATGTTACAACTGCCTTATGTACACAGACAACCCTCTCCTCCTCCCAACAAACTCAAATATATGTGAGAGATGCAACTATATAGCCAAACTGGAGGCTGAGCTCTCTCGACCCATGACTGGCACAGTCTATCAGGAGGAGAAGGTAACCACACACACCACAAATCCAGTCTCACATAGACCTATAGCAACAGCAAACCAAACACATAAACACACAAAAACATACTAAGAGGCTCTAAATAAGAATCTGCCTAAGCAGCAGAGACCTCCAAAGCAGACACCCAAACAACTGCTACCCCACAACAATACCCACGTATCACATAGTTCACAAAGTCAGTGTGCCACACAGTCACTGCCCTTAAGGCTAAACAACACACCTAATACACTTGTAATAGGTGACTCTATTGTCAGACACACTGACATCCCACTCACCAGGCTGAACAAGGAGAAAGTCCCTGTAAGCTGACTGTCGGGTGCCAGGATTCACCACGTAACACATGCACTCAGGTCACTCCAAAGCAAGTACAAATATGACTCTGTCATTGTCCATGCTGGTGTGAATGACCTGAGACGTACCTCCCTGGACTACATGAAAAGAGACATAGAGGAGCTCTCTGATCATGTAGTCCAGGCCGGTATAACCCTGACCTTGAGTAGCATCTTACCCTCACCAAGATTGATGCCACAGTATAAAGACAAAATGATCAATTTAACAGTTGACTAACGTATTGGTGTCATTCAAAGGGGATCCAGTGTCTGTCAGTCTGGGATGACATGCTCAACAAGCCACGTTGCTTCGCTAGGGATGGCTTGCACCTGTCACCCCTGGCTTTTGAATACTGGCTAAGGCTCTTGCCACCGCCATAGTGCCTTTTTTAGGCAAGGCTTAAAAGACAAACCCACCTCCATAGACAATACAAGGAAAAAGAAACTAAGGGTAATGCTGCTCAATGCCAGAAGTCTAAACCTCAAAATGCATGCACTTGAGGCTCTCCTCAGTATGGAGAATATCGATATATGTGCAGTAACAGAAACCTGGTTCAAGGCTCCTGAAAGCACCCCAGCACTACCAGGTTATACTTCATACCATGCTTTTCAGCCACAAAACTCAGACTGAACCACAAAACGAAGGGGAGTATCCATATACATCAACGATACCCACACCTCCAGGTTAGTAGCACTGCACAAGGCATCGGAGACCATTTATGTGCAACTAACAGTGGGCAAAACTGCCTTTCAATTTATAGCCTGCTACAGACCACCCTCCCAAACTCAGGAACCACACTCGTCTTCCCCGAGAAAACTGGAGGATATGAAGGTCTCTCCAAACACCAATATATTAGGTGACTTCAACTACCCAAACATTGACTGGGAATACTACTCAAGCCCCAACAGCCTTGCCCAATGGTTCCTAGAATTTATAAACTCAAATGCTATGGAACAACTGGTCACCACCCCCACAAGAGGGGAAAACATATTGGACCTGGTCATCACCAACATGGAGACTCTATGTTCCACACCAGATGTAAACCCCTCATTGGTATAGTCAGACCATAAATTTATCTCACTGGACATCCATATCCTGTCCCCACTCCCAGCCAAGGTATCCTCGGTGAAGAACTTCTCAAAAGCAAACCACACTTCTCAAAACCGAGGTGGTATCCTTCAAAGCCCCCGGGCCATTGGAAAATATGGCTCAAACTGCAGAATCCTTTACAAACGCATTCTATGGACACCTACAGGAATGCATGGATCATGCTATCCCAAATAAAACCAAGACTCACTCCTCCAAAGGCAGGAGACCTGTCTGGTGGACCCCAGCCATAAATAAACTATACAACAAAAGGAGGAAGCTACTACATAATAGAGCAGAATCCCAAAAAGGGAAGGCATCTCTGATCAGTACTAGCAAGAAGCTACGATCCCTCATAAAGTCATCTAAGGCCAGCTTCAAAAGAAAAATTGCACAAGACACTAAACACAATCACAAGGCCTTCTTTAGTTATGTCAGGAACCTGGGTGGCAACTCCCAGATATGCTCTGAGTTAGTGCAAAATGACAAAAAATACACTGAACCCACAGACATTGCCAACATCCTGGCAGACAGGTTCAGTGCAAATTTCTCCCCCCCATCCCCCCCAAGAGAGCAAATGTCCATCCCAGCAGAGTGTAGCTTCCCTGACATCACAGATGAACAGGTGAGAACTGTCTTCTCCAAAGCAAAAAACACAGCATCAATGGGACCGGACGATGTCCCGGGCTGCGTCTTACACAAGCTTCAAGAAGAACTTAACCCTCACATAAAGTCACTGTTCAGTCTCAGCCTTACTACAGGATATGTACCCAAGGAATGGTGTACAGCAACAGTGGTCCAGCTCTACAAAGGTGGTGCCACAACGGACCCCGGAAACTATCGCCCTATAAGCCTGATTAGCCTGGTCTGCAAAGCTATGGAGCGTATCATCATGGAACTCATGAACAAAGACATTGGGAACCTCCAGACACTGGATACTACCCAATTCAGCTTTGTTAAGGGCAGATCTTGCCTCTTGAACCTGGTCGACGTCTTTGAAACAGTTACCAGGGCCATAGATAAGGGAAGGTAGTCCACACAGCTTACCTGGACCTCGCAAAAGCCTTGGACACAATACCCCACTCGACCATCATAAATAAGCTCACCAGCTTAGATATCAACCCATATGTCACAAGATGGGTTGAAAACTGGCTCAGGGATAGCACCCACATGATCGGAATTGCAGGTGCCATGTCAGACTCTACACCAGTTACTAGTGGCGTCCCACAAGGCTCAGTCCTGGGACCTCTCTTGTTCGGTATATATTTCTCTGAGGTACAGGCTAACACGGGAGGACTATGGCTGACCAAGTTCGCAGATGACTGCAAACTGGGTGCCATAATCGACTCTCCGGCTGACACAAGCATCCTCCAAAAGGGTCTCACAGAGATGGATTACTGGTGCCAGAGCCATGGCCTAAAGCTAAATGCCATAAAATGCATAGTCATCCCCTTTGGGAAAAACAAAGTGCCCACAAATTACCACATAGGTGGTAATCCATTAAGTACAGAAGAAGTAATTAGGGATTTGGGGACCCAAGTAAATAGTAATCTCTCCTTTGACAATCACATTGCCAAAGTGGTTAGAAAGACCTTCTATATAGCCCACCTTATCCCAAAAGGTTTCACATCTAGATCAAGAGAGGTCATTGTGCCCCTCTACTCATCACTCATCAGGCCCATAATTAAATACAATGCCCCATTTAGGATGTACCTTAAAGACACCTGCAGCAACTGGAAAGACCCCAAAAGTGCCTCACCAAGAGGATCAAGGGACTCAAACAGATGCCCTATGCAGTTTGGCTAAAGAAACTCCAGCTCTACTCAGTTGCTTACCACCTACTCAGAGGCGATCTGTGCCTGACTTATAAAGCCATGTCCAACCCAGAATTAATGGACCTGCTCCACCTCATGTAATCCAAATCTGTTAGAGTTACATGCTCCAGAGACGTAAACCTCAGCACAGAAATAAATAGGACATGCTGGATGGACAGATTCATATCCCAGAGGCTCCCCTCACTCTGGAACAAAATCCAAGTCCAAGTTAGGCAGAGCCCCTCACTGACCGTCTTCAAGAGAAATCTTGACAAGTGGATGGGAGATCATAAGTTTACTGCTGGGATCTGTTCTGGGTCCCTGCTAGACAGAGGCACAATAAACTAACCATAAAAGGGCTATCTTCTGTGACCTACTATTCAAAGGCACAGTGTACTAATCTAAAAGGGTGGCGAAAGCCAAACACACTCTGGCTATGCTAATAAATGCCCTAGGGCAGCTAGCCTAGTATCAACCTATGAACCTATGAACCTATGATAATGTTTGGAGTGCACATTGTTTATTGATGATACTGATTGCAGGTTTTTTATCTTCTTTGCTTTTCCACTTTCTTTGAATGATCTAAGTATCTGTAGTACATATTTGATTATGACAGAGTTCCAATATATTATATATGTGTCTGTTGTCATATAACTGTGTGCACAAGGCAGGATTGGTGAATAGTGAGAGGTTCCTGTGTTAACACATGCAACTGCCAGATATGTGTGGCCCACTGCTGTACTCAGACATGGCCTAAGTGTGTGAGCATGCCCAGTTTGGCCTTTTAGTATTTTGTTGCCTGACATTTGTCTCATTTATTTGTGTGTGAGCATGTCCAGTGTGACCTTTCAGTATGTCGCTGTCTGAAGTCCACTACATTTGTTGACGTGTGTGAACACGCCCAATATTAACATTTATACTATATGTGTGTTGAAAATCAAGTTGTATTTTTCTGCAGGGCTCACCTTTGTGTCATAACTCAACAGGGATTATGCTGTGCCTGCAGAGTTTCCATGAGACACTTTGCATAGACTTATCAACATTTTTTCATAGAGACTGATCAGCAAAATACTGTCATGGTTTAGTGGTTCAGTACTGTGACTATAGTGCACAGTATCCTGGATTTGAGGCCTATCGCTGCTTTGTATTTTCATACTGGGCAAACCAGACTGCTTAAGGACCAGTAAAGCAAATATGAGCATGTTTACCTGCTTTTGCTCCACTATGCCCAACTTTGACCGAACTTGACCAAAATTGCTCAACGTTAACCAATATTGCTGAACGTTACCCAATATTGCTCAACATTGCCCAGAGTTGTGCTAGTTAGTGTGTGCAATTTTGTTTACATATACTAAATAGTGGAAAAAGCTGTTTAGCACTGTTTTATATTGTTTAAAACATGGAAATCATGCCTCTGGTGGTGCTGCAGGGCAGCCTATGTTGGATGCACATAGTACACTCCCTATACATGTTTGAAAACAGGTAGTGTCAAGTTAGGCATCCCTTTTACTATATGTGTGAGTCAGAGAGAGGTATCATTTCCAGGGTTCCTACTGAGCCAGTGTATGTGCTACACATTGCCTCTTTGCCAAGGCCAAAGCATACTGGGCACACCTCCTTCTGCCTACTGTAGCAGGCTCAGATTGTTCCTCCTCTGAGTCACGCTTTGCCTGTGATGGCCTTGGCAATGCTGGGGGGCTTTTTAGCCCGGCCTTATGCTGCTCCTGCTGCAGCTGTTTTCACAGGATCATATTATGTAGCATAGCACATACCATGACAATTATGGTACATGTAGTTGGTGAGTACTGCAAGGCTCCACCAGATGTGTCCAGGCACTGGAACCATGACTTGAGTATCCCAAACACACGCTCAATTACATTTCGTGTTTGTGCATGTGCCTCATTATGGCATTCCTGTTCAGGTGTGTGTGCATTTCTGATGGGTGTCATCAGCCACGGCTCCAGTGGATATCCAGCATCCCCCACTAGGTGACCATGATGGATGTCCCCATTGGCAAATGTCTGGTGCAGCTGTGTCAGATACCAGATATGGGAATTATGGTAGCTTCCAGGTCAGCCAGCACACACATTCAGTATTATGCCCTGGGCATCAAACATGACCTGGAAGTTGATGGAGGGGAGCCTTTGCGGTTAAAGTAGGCCCTACCCTGCTCACTGGCTGGTGCTTTGATGCATATGTGCGTGCAGTCTATTGCACCCACTACCTCAGGGAATTCCGCTATTTGCTGGAAAAGACGCATATTGCTGGCGAATACCTCATGGGAATTGGGGAAATATACATGATCGCCGACATGTGCTGACATGGCATTCAGAAACTGGTGCAGTACCCTGGATGCTGATGCCAGTGATATCCCCATCATATCACCATTTGGTCTCTGGAAGGTACCTGTTGCTAGTATTCTTAGGCCAACACATACCTTGGTTTCCAGTGGGATGGGTTCCCCTCTGTTGCTTCTGTGTGTGAGGTGTGGCCTGCACAGCTCAACAATTTACTGCATGAGGTCTCTGTCCACTCTATAGCGCTCCGCTGTCTCCAGCTCATGTAGCCTCTGGTGGTAGGTTACCCCAGGCCTGTACACTCTTCTCTGTCTCCTCACTGTGGGTTGCTCAGCAGCATTCGCATTGTCACCACCCTCAGCATGTTGCATATGTCACCTTATAACAGCAATGGCAGCCCCTAACATTTTTTTATTTCAGTAAAGCTTTTTAAGTTTTCACTTCTCTTAGTTTACTGCAGTGTTGCAGTGTCTCTGAGGAAAACATGGTGGAAAGTTGTTTGCAAAGTTTTAAGTGCTGGGCTGGGCTGGGCTACCGTACTGCCTGTGTAATTGCCTGATTCTGATTGTTTTCACCTGCTAGCTCTGCTACTTCTCCTTGTTTAACTTCCTACTATTTGCTGTGCTTCTGTCAAAGGAAAAAACTTCAAAGACCAATAAACATAAGGTTCAGTTAAGGCACTTTAATTTACTTTCAGCAAGGAGACAAAAGCATGCAAATACAAGGATTTGTCTAACTACTAACAGGAAGTATGTTCATTCTTATACTATTTTACAAGACATGGCCTTCTAAGCTGACGTAATCAAGCACAACTTTTAGCATTGTTCTACAGTAGATGTTACTTCAGATTTTCTGCTTGCATGACTAGATTTGTGAGAAACTTTTCAGAAAAACAACCTGGCCTTGGTGACCATTAATCCATTTACAAGTGTCTATTGTGCAGTGTAACTTCTACAGCTGTGTATTTTCTCATGGCACAGCGGAACTTCTTGTCTAAGTTTCATACAAGTGGTATTGTTCTATTCATTATTTTCCTAATGCAAACAGAAATCACCTGCTTCTCAGTAAATTTCCAAGGCACAAGCAAGATTTTAGCTAACAATACAAGGTCATAAAGCAACTGCAGTTTGTACAGATTTATGCAGTATGAAATAGAATAAATGTGTTAACTCTTTTCAACCTTCTAAATGCACTAAGAATATTGCTAATACACATATTAATACATATTTTTCTAACATTTCCCCTCATTAATACTTTTATTCTACTTTCAAAATAAGCATAAACAGTTTGTTTTCTTCTCCTAACCTCTTCCACTAAGGATTTGCAGTTAAGAGAGTCATTCAGTTTAGACTTATGAAAGATTTTTAGTCTTTTAACAGTTCTTCAAACTCAGTACTTTGATATAAGGTTTCAGAAACTGACATGTCTATAAGGTCTTTAATCAGTCTTTTCATGCAGGGGATACCACAACAAACACATACTCCCAGTAGGAGCATACCTACACAAATGGCAATCAGGATGTTCATTAGTATGGTACCCCACCCCCCAAACCCTTTCTGGAAAAAGTCCATTAGTGGGTTTGGGCCTGGTTTGGTCATAGCCGTCACTTGCTGAATTACCTCAAGATGATTGTCTATCTCATGTTTATGGTCAGGAATATACAAACAGCATTCTTCTTGGATTAAAGCGCACGTACCACCTCTCACCGCTAGGGAGAAGTCGAGAGCCATGCGGTTTTGGAGCACTACAGTTCTCATAGCATTCAGTTTATCAGTCACCAATTCGAGAGCAGAAAAAGTTGCGTTGCTCATTACTTCGAGAATTTTTGACAGTTTTCTCAGCTCCCAGATCGATTTCACTGCTCCATATGCTGGTAATATGCTTGCCCACGATATAACGCTATCACTCAAGTCCATGTGTGTCAGTCCTTTGCCTAGAGAGTGATGGCATTTCCAACGTTCATTGATTTGTCCCACTGGATTTACAGGTTTCTTGATGACTTCTCGGACATTTCAAATTTTCCCATGAGGCAAAACTGCAGTGTGTTGTATGGCTGGAACCAAGTAACCCAAAAAACAACTGCCAGACCAATTCTCAGGTAACCATTTGTATGCCTTTCTGCCACACACAAAATAACAATCCTCTGCTTTAGTAGTAACCTTGCTATGAATGTACACTCGCCCCGCATGAAACATTTTTCTATCAATTATAGACAGCTGTTTATAAAGAACAGAATTATGTTTTACTTCATCAACTGTTTTGTGCATCAATCCAAGAAATGAATCATAGTTTGTATTACAATAAAGATCTACTTTGTTACCTTTAGTGTAACATGTATAAGGAACAGTCACATTGCAATTGCTCCAACCCACCTGAACAGTATCATTTTTATAAAAACACACAGTTCCCTTTTGTGGAACAGACAAGTGCAATGCTATTTATCTTGTGCTGTAATGGTTGAGGTATCATAAATCAAGTTCTCCCACGTCTCATTGACGCCTAGGCGGACTGTAGTCATTAATAACCCCCCATATGCTGTCGGCAAAGCTGTGCAAATCCAGCAATTCGAAACATTGAAAGTCTCAGCATGCACATATTTAATTGCCTGGTAAGTGTTAAAGTTTGGATGCCAGTTTATGAGTAACGCTTCACGTTTATTCAGTTCAGTCTGTGTGGCTGGGAAAAGAAAAGGCCACAACAAAAAGATTATTGTCACTAATCCAGTTAACAGGATGATTATGCAATACTTCTGAGGAAAGGGTTGTTCTGGATTCCTGTTGCTTCTGGACTCTATCATTTTTGCTCTTAGCATGTAACAAGATTTTTGTCCAGTTCAAAGTTTTTTCTGCAATTTTGACTGCAGTGGGTGTTGACAAAAGCACTTGATATGGACCTTCCCACTTCGGAGACGCCCAGTTTTTCTTCTTAACTATCTTCAGCCAGATCCACGCTCCAGGGGGCACTGCCACTTCTGACGGTCTGGTTCGTTCTTTATCTGAAACAAAATTTAACTGCTACAAATATTTAGAATTTAACAAATTACACATATACTCTACTAATGTACTGTCAGCTTCCTGGTCCGCGGGCATGAGAGATTTCCACTGAGGTATATAGTAAGCCCTTCCAAAGAGCTTTTCAAAAGGAGTCAATCCTTTTGCATTCAGAACAGTTCTCATGCTCAATGGTGCCAGGGGCAGACAGTACTCCCAGTTTCTCTGCGTTTCTGTCATTAATTTTCTTAGCTTACTCTTTAAAATCCCATTATGTCTCTCTACTAGCCCTGCTGATTGCAGGTGATATGCACAATGATTCTTTAGAGAAATGCAAAAATGTTTACTTAACTGCTGTATGGTCTGATTCACGAAGTGTGTGCCATTGTCACTGTAGATCCTTTCCGGAATGCCAAATCTAGGGATGATTTCTTTAACAAGCACTTTGGCCACAGTTTGTCTGGATTTTTAGTCAGAAAGGCTTCCACCCATGTGGAAAACATATCTACAATGATAAGACAACACTTCTTATTTTCACATTTATTCAATTCTATGAAATCCATACAAATAGTATGAAAGGGATACGGTGGTGTAGGGAAACTCCCTTGCTTGGGCTTTAACGCCCCTTGTGCATGATGTTTATTGCAGATGTGGCATAACGAACAAAAATTTTTAGAGTAGTTTGTAAATCCATACGTCGTGAACACTTGGTTCACCAGCTGTACCATCCCCCCTTTTGAGACATGGCACTGCCCATGGCTCAACAAAGCTGCATATCTAAACAAATTAGATGGCAATATCGGTTTTCCTTCTTTAGAGATGTACAGCCCTTTTTTAAGAATTGCTCCTCGTTTTACCCATCTTTGTTTTTCAGTTTGCGTAGCAAGTGTTTGCATTGTCTTTAACATTTCTAAGTCTAAAATCTCAGAGGGTTGTAGTTCCTCATTCAAAAGAAATACTTCTGAAGCTGCCTGCTTTGCAGCTGTATCAGCTCTCGCATTATCTTTTGAAATCCTGTCCTGTTGCTTGGTATGAGCTGTGCATTTACAAATAGCTACTTTCTGAGGTAACTGAATAGATTCTAAAAGATCTAAAATAAACTGTGGATGATTGATTGGTTTGCCAGTAGATGTTATCATTCCTCAATTTTTCCACTGTTGCGCAAAAACATGTACAGTAGAAAAATCATACTGGCTGTCAGTAAAAATGTTCACACATTTATCCTTTGCTAAGGTACATGCCTGTGTCAAGGCAATCAATTCTGCTGCCTGTGCAGATAAATTATGTGGCAAAGATTTTGCTTCTATAATGTCGGTGTCAGAAACTACTGCATATCCTACTAGGTTCTGTCCTGCAGGACCCCTTTTGTATGAGCCATCCACGTAGTATGTCAACTCAGCATCATCCAAGGGAACATCCGTAAGATCTTTTCTAGGCAGTGTCTTTTGCTCAATCACCTGCAGGCATCTGTGTGGTGTGCCATCTGCAGGGGTTGGGAGCAAGGTAGAAGGGTTCAAAGTCATACATCATTCAATTGTCATATGAGGTTGGCTCAACAATATAGTCATACAGGAAAGATGCCTAGCAGGGGAAAGATATGCTACCTTTTCTTGTAGTAAAATAATCGCGACTGCATGAGGCACTCTCAATGTGAGAGGGTGGAACAACACTACTGAGGCCGAAGCCTGTACTGCCATTGCAGCTGCAATTACTGCTTGTACACAGTGAGGTAAAGACCGTGCCACTGGGTCCAGTTGTGATGAATAATAAGCAAAAGGGCGTTGCTTGTCCCCATGCTGCTGTGTTAACACTGATGTCATATAACCTTGCTTACAATCTACAGTTTGGAAAAAACATTTATGATAGTTTGGTAATCCCAAAACTAATGAGGACGCTATTAACTGTTTCAGTTTGCAGAAAGCAGATTCTGCTTCTGGTGTCCATTGTAACAAATCGTTCAATTGTCATATGAGGTTGGCTCAACAATATAGTCATATAGGAAAGATGCCTAGCAGGGGAAAGATATGCTACCTTTTCTGCTTCTGGTGTCCATTGTAACAAATCCTGTGCTGTCATAGGCTTTCTATGAATCAGGTTAGTCAACGGTGCAGATTCCAAGGCATAGTTTGGAATCCAACTCCGACAAAAATTAGTCGTACCCAGGAAGGACATCATTTCCTTCTTGGTAGTGGGTTTTGGTGCTTGTAAAATCGCTATTTTTCTGTCCTCATCTAATGTCCTACCCTCCTTGGATATTACATATCCTAGGTATTTAACTTGTTTTTCCAAAGCTGCAGTTTATTTTTGTTTACTTCATGTCCTTCAGTGGCTAAAAATTGTAATAGTGCTATGGTATCTTCTTTACAATCTTGCTGGGTGGGGGACGCCAGCAGGATATCGTCAACATAAAACAAAATCTCACTACCTCTTGGTGGGGTAAATCCCACCAAGTTGCTTGTCATTTCTTGTGAGAATATTGTTGGACTTTCACAATACCCCTGTGGTAGTCACGTATATATATATATACCTTTTCCCCTGAAATGTGAATGCAAACCAATGCTGGATGTCAGGGTGTATCGGTATTGAAAAGAACGCATTGCTGATATCTACCACAGAAAAATATTTCTGTCGAGGTTTTAAATCATTCAACAGGGTGTGTGGGTCTGGCACCGTAAGTGCCCTTGGTATTACTGCGTCATTTACAGCTTGTAAATCTTGGACCATACGCCACTCTCCATTCGCTTTTTTAACAGGAAATAAGGGTGTGTTACATGATGAATCGGGAGATTCCACCAGCACCCCTTCCTTAAGTAAAGCTGCTATAATAGGTTTGATTCCTACCTCTGCATCTTTTCTTAAGGGATACTGTCTCTTTTGTGGTTAAATGCTGACTTTGGCATAATAGTAACTGGTCCTGTTGTACGAATAAGTCCTACATCTGATTTTCCTGTTGACCAGAGATTTTCTTGTATATTCTGTAAGGCATTCTCTTCCTCCTTCAATAGGAGTGCTAATCAGCTGTCCTTGCTAGACTGCAAGTGTACAGCTGGGTGGGTCTGAGTTATCCAGTTCAGCTTCTGCATTTGTATTCCCTGTTCTGACAGCTCTAACTCTTTCTTCTTTTCCCATCGCGTGACCTTTTCTCCTAAGTCTACCCATTTTACATTCCTGTCCTTAGTCAAGCTAACATGTGGTAATCGATTAGATTTATAAAGTGCAAAGAACTCCTGGGGCAATGAGCAGCTGACTACACTGTTCCCTTCTGTGTCCCAGTACAGATTATGTAATACCAATCTGTTTGCATGATTTCTAAACAATTCTTGCTCATATTCCTTAACAGGTCCTGGTGTATTACAATAATACAGAGTACAGTGCACCAAATGCTGTTTATCAATGTCAAGGGAGGGGATCTTGCTGACGGCTATGTTCATCAACTCTTCGGTCACCGCCCCTGGACCAGTCGTAACCAAGTCCTGGCTGTACCAATACAACATTTCACCCTCCAATTGCACTGCAAAGGTATCAAATTGTTGCTGTGCTTCCATACCCTGCATAGTTGGAACTACTGCTATACCAAATAACTGCATTAGGTCTCTGCCCAAGAGGTTTACTGGGCATTTTGCAGATACAACAATTTTGCTTTTCTGGGTCAATCCTGAAACAGGATAAGTTATCACAATATTATGGAAGAGGGGCTCCCGATACAGCTGTCCATTAGCTGCTTTCACTAATATGTAATCAGGTGACTCTGAATTCTCTGGCAGTTTGGAGGGATGTACCAGGGTCCGTGATGTCCCTGAGTCACACAAGAATCTGACTTCCCTCCCTTCTACCAGGAGTGTAACTTCTGGTTTCGTGTCTGCTAAATAGAGCTCTAAGCTCAATAAAGCCAAATCCAATATTTCATTTTCTTCACTATCCGTGACTTCTTGCACTTCCTCTATTTCTTCTGTCACATTCTCTACTCCCTCTATCACATACTCATTTGTCCTTTCTCTGCTATCCCCTTCTAGTGATTCCTGACTATCATATAGTCAGTCCTCACCCTCCTTATCCTCCGTGGTTGCCTTCTTGTTTTTCTTGCAATCCCTTGCCAAGTGTCCTTTCTTACTGCATTTAAAACATTTACCCCTTTTCTTTCACCCTTCAAAGTCCTCTGATCGTTGATCAGATTGTTTGTTTCCCTGGGCATTTCTCTTGCCCTTTTTCCCGGACTGTACTACATATACTTCTGCTCCATCTTCTACAGAAAATACTTGGGCTTTCTTTTTCTTTTTGCTATTAAAATGCCTTTCGGCATGCCTAGCATATTCAAGCAATGACTGTAACCTGCTTGTACGATGATCTACCATGTGTTTTGTAATAAAGCTGCTTATAGGTGCAACACTGCCTTTCAAGAATGCATTCTTTAACTGCTGCTCGTATGGGGAATCGGGTGTCTGATCTTCAGGAACCTGCATTCCACAATGGTTATTACAACATTCTAATAGTCTTGCATAGTATCAGTCAATAGCTTCACCTTCCAGTTGGATGCATTGATTAATGCAAGTCCAGTCTGCCCTAGGCTTCCATTTCTCAGAGATTCAGTCTGTAAGACCTTTCACTCTGTTCTCTAATTCTGTGCTGCTATGTGGGAGGGGCCTGAGCACAATGTCACGGGGATTCCAGTCGCCACTAATCATGTGCCAATCTGGTCCCACAATTTGTCTGACTACTTTTTCTACCTCTTCTGGGTTTAGATTATAACTCAGCCTCATTCCTTGCAAATCTTTTAAGAACTTTCTAAAATTAACTTTTGGATGGGGAATTCCCTCAGTGGCTTTCTGGATATCTTCCGGAGTCCAAGGTCTATACACTAGAATAGTTGGGTCCTGTCCTTCTTGCCCTGCCTGAGGATTAGGCACTTCTATAAGTGGGCATATTTCTTCTTCACTCATATATCGTGAATTTCTACCCATTTGATATAACTCAATGTCCCCTTTTGAGTTTCCTGCCCGTGTTCGAGATCTGGTCGCGATGGGATCTCTAACAAACGGTTTCGCTTTTGTAGTGTCTCTACTCACAGTGACAGTAGGATATCACAGGGGTGGACTAATTTGTTGACTTGCCTCATATTCTGGTAAGGGAGGCAGAGGGGCTGATGCTATTACTAAGTTATTGTCCTCCTTATCTAAAAACATTGCTTTTGAATTATTACTCTTTTGTTCCCTTCGGTTTAATTCCTCAATCCACCTGTGTGCCTGAGGAATTCCTAACTGACGTTGCTTTTTTACCCAACCTCTGGAATCGGTTTTAAGCTGTCTGACAAGTTTGACAAGTGAGGATTTTTCTAGTTTACCATCAAATTCATACTTATTAACCCATTTTGAGTAGTATTTAATATTATCAGCACTCTGTGACTGCATGTATTTCGCGTCTTCAGTTAACGGTGGATTTTGGGACCTTTTTGTACAATTATTACCCATTTTTGTTCCACCCTTTTAATCATTACGTAACACCATATTTTTAATGTAGTACCACGGATGTTTTTATAGTCTCTTCAGAACGACAGCCTACCTGCTCTGTTTCCCTTATCTATGACAAGACAGTAATCTTTCTGCCCCTGACTTATAAATAAAGTCTTAACAGAACAAATACAGATCTAGTCCCTGATCTAAAACAGAAAAGAAGGTAGATTCATCTTACCTGAGCCTTCGTGATTTATCACCTAGTTCGAGTAAACCCATCCTTCAGTCGCAGATCAGAAAGTGGCTGGCCTCTTTTGTACGACAATTCAGTCGGGGGACTTTTCAAATAATAAGAACCGATGTGGTTTCTTCCCTGTGCGGTTTCAAGCAACCTGGCCTGTCTGAACTGAGGCGAAGTGAAGGTTTCCAGTCCAAAGGACCAATCTGTCAAAGGAAAAAACTTTAAAGACCAATACACGTAAGGTTCAGTTAAGGCACTTTAATTTACTTGCAGCAAGGAGACAAAAACATGCAAATACAAGGATTTGTCTAACTACTAACAGGAAGTATGTTCATTCTTATACTATTTTATAAGACATGGCCTTCTAAGCTGACGTAATCAAGCACAACTTTTAGCAGTGTTCTACAGCAGATGTTACTTCAGATTTTCTGCTGACATGACTAGATTTGTGAGAAACTTTTCAGAAAAACAACCTGGCCTTGGTGACCATTAATCTGTTTACAAGCGTCTATTGTGCAGTGTTACTTTTCAAGGTACTTTTCTAATACAGATACAAGCAAACGCTGATTGCAGTTCATATTTTCAAGCAGGCTTTGTACTAATTATCTGTAACTTCTACAGCTGTGTATTTTCTCATGGCACAGAGGAACTTCTTGTCTAAGTTTCATACAAGTAGTATTGTTCTATTCATTATTTTCCTAAGGCAAGCAGAAATCACCTGCTTCTCAGTAAATTTCCAAGGCACAAGCAAGATTTTAGCTAACAGTACAAGGTCAGAAAGCAACTGCAGTTTGTACAGATTTATGCAGTATGAAATAGAATAAATGTGTTAACTTTTTTCAAGCTTCTAAATGCACTAAGCATATTGCTAATACACATATTAATACATATTTTTCTAACAGCTTCCTTTTCCCTTTCTGTTTCCACAGGGGGCAGAGGCATGCACACAAGTGCAAACACATGCTCACATGTGCACACATGCGCACACACATGCTTACACGGTCTAACACTTGCTGACTTCTGCTTAAATGCGCGCACACAGGCGCAAATGCGCTTACACACATTTCAACAACCTTACACATACTTACTCCGGCTTAAATGCGCACACACACAGGTGCACACGTGCGCACACAGTCTTATTCGGATATACAGGTGCATACCCGCGTGCAAACATGTTGCAAGCACTTCAACAAAAAACTTTAATGTTATCCATGACATACACCTTCAATTTCTTGCCTTTAGCTAGGATACCTGTTGACACACCTCTTCCAGTGATGAGTAACTGACAGAAAACACATGCCACCCTGCTCCAATGAGCTTACATTCTTTCATACATACCCCCCCTCGTGATATCACCTATCTTCTACTCTGATACTCCCCTTATCCTACTCATACACTCCACTGACTTTGCTCATTTGCTATGTAAACTTGGGATTCACTATCCTTATCCTCATTTACATAGGATTGCCTACTAATGCTTGGTTACATCTCTTAGACTGAGCTTCCCCCTTAGCAACCTCTACTCAGTAGCCATGTTGTCTTCAACCTGCAATTCACTTGCATGGAAAATTAAGATTTTCAATAAAATCCCTATTTGTGGCTTTTAATTTTTGGTTTTCTGTTTTTTAAAGTGCAGCACATTTGTGCGGCACTGTGCTACGCTTAAACTTCGGAGATCGAGATAAAAAAAATATATATTTTTTTATTTTGCAACGGGGAACATTGCCAATGGCCGTATATTTGGCCATTGGCATGCTTCCTTGACTGGATGCAGCCTTTATTTGGAGCTGTCACGTCTCCGTTTCGCTATTTGCAAAATGGTACTCAGTTGTCAACGGAGTACATTTCTGCAAATAACACTACTCTTACTCGGACAGGTTAGGGTTTCCTGGAGCGCAAATTTACCTCATTTGCATAGCTTTCAGCAGCAAATGAGGTAATTTGCATAACCTAGCCCTGTCCGTGTAAGAGTTGTTTTAGGAGCTCTCTTGCACACCCCTGCCGGCTGTTCCTGGATCGCTCGGCGGACATGTTGGCTGCATAGAGTCTTACTATACTCTTAGACCTTCGTGAATCCAGCCCAACATATCAGGCCTAGAAGTAGCAAAAGAAAATCAATGGCTTCATCCAACAACTAAAATGAACATCTCAGCTCCTGCCTCCTAAGGATTTGATGCTTGATCTATGAGCCTTTGACTGGGAGAATAGTTTTAATTTAAAGCAAAAACTGCTATATGAAGTATATTATCATCAGCGGCATGAAACCAGCATCACATTGCCAAAAGGAAAAAAAAACACATTACCTAAACGCAGCATCTACGCATGCAACACACACAGTATATTCAAACACTTAGAGGTACGTAACGTACATGAACGTGATCCAAAAACTGCTGTTGTAAGCCTGTAACCCTTACACTTCAATATTTCAGGATCAGGACAGGAGACAATAGTTGTTGAACTGAACACCAGCAATGAAAATGCAGTTGTACTTAAGAGAATGATGGGAGGAAGATAACAGCACCTTTGTTGGGGACTTATATCTGGAATATCACAGTATCACACATCATTCCAGTGATTCACATTACATCTTACATAAACCCCAGTAGTGCTAAGTTATACGTTTTAACATTTAATGACACACCAGATTAAAACAAAAAGTATGCAGCTACTGCAGCAGATCGCCAAAAAGCCAAATTATTTTTGCTGCAGTTTCTAATTTAATTATTTTTCACTTTTACCTACCTGGAAGAGGTTTGGTTGTTATAATTAAGTTTTCTATATTCCTGATTATTGTGTGCAGCTGTGGTGGGCTCTGGCTGGGTCTGGGGCATCTTTCTGTGCTCATTGCAGAACTTAATTATTTGTACATTCACTGTCTGGGCAGGCTAACTAGCTCTGCTCACTGCTGTGCTGCAGTGCTACTATTAATTTTTAATTATTTCCAAATTCCACCAACCATCATCAAAAAAGAACAAAACAGTACTGACCAATGTCTAAGTCTGATGCTATCACGCATATTGCCCCTGCACATTGATAAAGTTTTGGGATGCGTGATGATATCAGCCTTAATATAAATAAAAATAAAAAAAAAAAAATTAAATCAGAAATTGAAGGGGCCACTTCGAAATTCATGGCACCCCATTATTTTGCCCTCAAAACTGGTAAATACTGAGAAATTCAGTACACTTGAGAAGTATACCTTCAGGTGGTCTACATTCCCTCGGAACATACTCTAATGGCAGACAATCTGATCAGGTCCAGGGTAAATACTCACATATGCTTCACAGAGAGGACATTGTACATTGGTGTGGTATTCCCCACGTAGATTTTTTCCCTCTGAACAGGCAACTTCTCAGATTTTGTTCCAGGGTGTTAAGTCGTCTGGCTTGAAAAATGCATGCCATGTATTTTACTTGGAAGGGGGTGTTTATGTGTGCTTATTCCCCTCTTCCTCTGTTACCAAGCGTTCTGCATAATATTATGTGAGACAGACCCAGAATCTTGTTGGTGACTCCTTTTTGGCACAGATGGCACTGGTTTCCCATTCCATTTAATTTAGCCAGGGGTAGTCATTACAAGGTACCTTCACAGATGTATTTTCTCACACAGGACAAGGGATTTGTCATTCAGTCTATTTAATGTGCCCTTAATTTTACTCTTTAGGTAATAGAGTTTTGATTCCTTTTAGACACCAATTTTCTGAGGTTATGCTTCAGGTTTTACAGGAAGCCACAAAGCCCACTACTAGAAAATTCTATGTGGCTAAATGGAAGAGATTTTCTGTTTGGTGTCACAGATATGAACTGGACCCATTATCTGTTGGTATTCCTACTATTCGTTCTTATGTGTGTGTGCTGCTCATTTCTGACCTGGCATACTCCTTTGTTAAAGCTCATTTGTCAGCCATTTCTGCTGGCTTGTCCTTGAATCTGCCTCTTTCTTCTAGGATTAAAGTCAGACAATTTCTGAAAGACTTCTTTCATATTAAGCCCTCAAGAAAGATTACTTCTTCTTCTTGTAACATTTATTTTCATCTTGAAAAGTTGCCTCAGCCACCTTTTGAGTGTGCAGTTTTTTTTTCTTTGCAGCTCTGTACATGGAACTGTTCTGTTAGTGGCTCTTACTTCTGCCAAGATGGTTTTTGAACTTCAGCAGCTCATGGCACTTTCCCCTTTTCTAGTTTTTCATGTAGATATAGTTTGTTTGTACTAATCCTTTTTTATGCCCATGGCAGTTAATGATGTGTCAGCCGGTGCTGATCTCCACATGCAAACATAGACTATATATCTTGGTCCATAAGTGAACAAGGGTATAACATGGCTAGTCTTGTAGAGGCCTTAGGGCCAAAATCCTAGTAACCTCCTATGATCCTATGCATCACATATGTACCTTACACTTTAGAGGTACAGCATACATCTGACATATGGTACCTAGAAGGAGCTAAGGCACTGGTATGGTGGCAGGACATTTAGCTATCCTCCGTAGGGTATCCCTTTAGTAATGCAACAGTGAAAACTAGGGCATCTAATATTATGGTAAGATCTTACACAACTTTACTTTAAACCAATATGATTATCACTAACAATTAATGCTGCTATAAACACATTATGTACAAAATTTCTTAGAGCTGTCCCATACTTTAGTGCCACTTCCAAAGGGTGAGAACCACCATGTTATGCTACAAGATATGTATGTGTGTGTGTGTGTGTGTGTGTTCATGTTGTAACTGTACTTGCCCTTCCAGGAAATATGGACTCCCCTGCAAAGTAAAGGGTGTGGTCTGCTTTAACTTTATGTAGGCCAACACAATAATATTGTGAAATACAGTGCTTCATTCATGTCTGCCAGACACTGATGGAATGATATGCTTTCCAGATGTGAGTCTTAATAGTGTTATATGACTCTGTCTAGAAATACATATATACAGACTGTAGGTTTCAGTTAGCACTCTGAATTAAATGAAGCTCCTTTCCAGGACTACTGTTTTTAAGTCTACTTTCTACAATAAGGTGATCTCATGCCTGTATTTCAGTGTTGCTCAATTATATAAGTGCCTACAAACTGATTTTTCCATGCCTCATAAGAAATACAAAAATCATCCTTCAGTGAAAATGCTTCAGAGCAATCATCCAAATATTCAGAATGGCACACAGATGTGTGTAATGCAATCAAGCCAAAAGTCCAAATGCAATAAATATGGACTCATGTTTTACATTTATTATTCTCTGCTTGCATTTCATAAATGAAATCTGATTTATATTCTCAAACATTATAAAGGTACATGTCCTCATTACACCAATGGTGTGGTTACTAAATAAATTTAGATACAAGAAAAGAAAAATAATTACGGAGACACACACATGATAAAACCTGAAAGAGGGTGTTATTAATTCAAGGTGATGGGTATACCAAGTGAGGAAAAACTCTTGTAGTAATCTGCAGATCAAAATGTAAAAAACAGTCTCTTATTTCATACCACGCACACATACAGCAGGATTCAGCAAGCTCTGCACTGAGTGCCTGAATAGTGCCAGAGCTGCTGCATGCAATATGGCTGACAAGTGATCCAGGATCGAGCCCCCGAGACGTGAATGAGCGCCCCTACACTATTCCTGCACGGGCACCACTGCCATATGCTAATTACTTCATTTGCCTGTGAAAACCATGCAAATGAGGTGAATTAGTGATCCGGGAAGCAGGCAGGCATCTGTGCAGGAATAGTGTAACCTGCAGAAATGTATTCAGTTAGTAACCGAATACATTTCTGCAAATTACAAAACGGATGCATGCCAGCTCAAAAGAAAACATGTATTCTATGTAGTAGGCATGCCGGTTGCCAAATATATGGCCATTGGCATGAAAAATAGCTGAAATTATATAAAGAAACAAGTTTTATTTATTTATTTTTGGCCAATCTTGGCCGTTTAAGCATAGGGTAGCAATGCGCAAATGGGATCATCGTGAAAATAAAAAAAAGGGAGAAATAAGCTTTTATATACAAATCTGCATTTTGCCATAATAGTCAATGGCATGCATAACACAATAATACCAGGGAATAGTGGTTGCTATGGGGGAAGGCTCAGTGTGAGTTTGGTAGCTATGAATTATCAATCTGGTTTTTGCAAATGAGGGGACTGATACTGAATCACACATTTCCTCTCAGTGTTAGTTTGCACCCAACCGTGTAGGTGCAGCAACACCATTGTATAAGTAGAAGAGGTGGATGATCTCATAAGGGGGTGTGTCATGCATGCTGTAAGCTTATTGGAGCTCTGTGGCCTGTGTTTGCCCTTAGCTAAGCACAGCTAAGGAAGGGGGAGTGTCAGAAGTGCCTGAGCAGTGTGTACATAGCCTAAATGGGTGTGCATGCTGTGCACCGGGTTTTAAACAAAAAAAAAAAAAAAAAGAGGAAATGGCAGCACTGTTTACACTTGAGCAGTTGGTATGCATGGCGTGCCTCTCGGCTTAAATAGGGAGAAAATTGAAAGGGAAAACAGCAGTAAGAAGGCAATCAAGGAGAACTAGCATAGCTGGCAGGTAGAATGTATCAGAATCAGCCAAATACACATGCAGCAGCCCAGCACACTACTGCAAACTATGTCAACACCTAGCAGACTGGATGTAGAAGAAACAGCAGCAGGAAGGCAATGCAGGAGAATTAGCATAGCTGGCAGATGGAATGTATCAGAATCAGCCAAATACACATGCAGCATGCCAGCACACTACTGTAACTTATGCAAACACCTTGCAGACTGCTTTTTGCGGAAACACCAGTAGAAAGGCAATCAAGGAGAGCTAGCATAGCTGGCAGGTAGAATGTATCAGATTCAGCCAATTACACACAGAGCAGCCCAGCACACTACTGCAAACTTTGCAAACACCTTTCTGACTGCTTTTTCCCACAAAATCTACACCCCCGGTGTATACAAATGGAGGATTTTAAATTGGCAAAACTAACTAAAATTGTTAAGAGGCTGCTGCTACTTTACTCCATCAATATGTGCTAGAGACTGAGGGTAGTGAGGAGGAGAATGCTGACAACCAACCCACAGTGAGGAGGAGGAGAAGAGTGTACAGATCCAGGGTAACCTAACAAGGCCTACATGAGCTGGAGGTACCGGAGCACTATAGGGTGGACAGGGACATTCTACAGCAAATCATTGAGCTGTGCCAGTCACGCCTCACGAACAGAATTAATAGAGGGGAATCCACCCCAGTGGATACCAAGGTATGTCTAGGTTTAAGAATACTAGCCACAGGTACCTTCCAAAGACCAACTCGGGATATTATGAGGGTCTCACAGACATCAGCATCCAGGGTACTCCACCAGTTCCTGGATGCCATGACCCCACATGGCAATGAGCACATTTATTTCCCCAACACCCATGAGATGTTGACCAGAAGTATGCGTCTCTTACACCACATAGCAGAATACCCTGAGGTAGGTGGTGCTATAGACTGCAAACCCATCCACATCAAAGCAACATCTGGTGAGTGGGGTAGGGTCTACATAAACCACAAGGGCTTCCCCTCCATCAACTGCCAGGTCATGTGCGATACCCAGGGCATTAACATGAATGGGTGTGCTGGCAGCCCTGGAAGCTATCACGACTCCCATGTCTGGCATTGCTCACAGCTGTATCAGGCGTTTGACAGTGGGGACATTCCATATGGCCATCTAGTGGGGGATGCTGGCTATGCACTGGAGCCATGGCTGATGACACCCATCTGGAATGCACACAAACCCAAACAAGAACACTATAATGAGGCACACACACAAACCAGGATCATTGTAGAGTGTGTGTTTGCGATGCTCATGTCACTTTTCTGCTGCCTTGGCATATCCTGTGGAGTCTTGCAGTACTCTCCAGCTACATGTACACAAATGATCACAGTATGTTCCACGCTACACAATATGATCTTGTGGAAACAGCTGCAGCAGGAACAGCATGGGACAGGGCCACACAGCCCCCCACCATTGCCAAGGTCAGCACAGGTACAGAGGGACTCAGAGGAAAATCCTGAGCCTGCCCTTGTAGGCAGAAGGAGGCATGCCCAGCATGCCCAGGCCTTGACAAAGAGGCAACACATAGCACACACACTGACACTGTGGGGACCCAGGAACTGATACCTCTCTCCGACTTGCACATACAGTAAAAGGGATGCCAAGTATGACAATACCTGTGCTTTACCATGTATAGGAAGTGTACTACGTGCATCCAACATAGTCAGCCCTCCAGGACTGTCCTCAATACTGGCCCAGCAACAAGGTAAGTTACCCTTCCTATCAATTACTGAATGGAGTAGTATGTTTTCATAGTTATATGTATGATATGGATGCAAGCATGCAAGGGAATTGGGTGGCTGAATGGGATAACAGCAGACGGCTATATGGTACAGCAGAAAATTCACAACAAATATTGCTGCCAGCATACTAGTCCGCACTACAGAAGGTGACAACCCCCACCACAGTCATGTGATTGTCCAAATAACTGTGGGTGTGAAAAGGTTACACACATGGATGTCAATGAGGGTCGCATTCCCACCACCAGCCTCAATCAGCAGGACAGGTGTAGATGATCATAAAGAAAGGCTAAGGCCACCAAATGATGGCAATGGTGAACAAACCCCCACCAGACCTATTCAGACATACTACAGCAGGTCTGGCAGTTGCATTCTTGTTCTGAAGGATAAGAAGTCTGAAACTGAAATTGATGCCATTAAGATCTAACATGTGTACTCTACTGATATGCCTCTTTCTACTTGATAGGTCACAATACAATATGAAATGGAAGCCAACAGAGTAACTGGAATACCAGTACATTCATTGCAAATGTTTAAAGTCTACAGGTGTGCACCTCCCCCCACAATCCCAATGTAGAAATGCAGTAACAGATGGCATGCAGCACTCTCATATGGCTTATAGTCCTCTGGCAAAGGCCAATGCCTCACCCATAGTGCCAATGTACAGAATGCCAGGGGTCACAACTAATAACCTAACATAGTAAACAGAAAACAAATGCAAGGCCATGTTGACCAATGCCAGGAGCATGCCTCCCCATGTCCTACTGCAAGGACTGATGACCTTAATACTACTGGAATAAAGGCCCAACTACAGAGATACCTCTGAGATATTGCTTACATAATGTTAGTAAGAGGATAGAATAACAGATGTGGGGTGTAGAATAATTAATGTCATGGAGTTTGTGAAGTCTGAAACTCTAATGTCCACCCATACTACTCCCTGACTGCAAACACATGAATGAATAGCCACAAAACTGTTTGTAAACCACAATGTGAAGGTAAACTGACCAGATATATGAGTCCTGCCTCTGCATAACCTGGTTGTATCTGTACAGCTGAGAAGTATGCCCCAGCAGGACATGGCCATTCCATCCAGTTGAAAAACACAAGAAGGGGATCCCAGCCAGCATACTAACAAGGTGCTACACTATTTATCACAGAACCAGCAATCTATTGTCTGTAGCTACCCCTCCACAATGGCAGGTGTGTACCAGAATGTGTAGCCTACATGTCTCAGAATATTAGTCTCAGCATCCTTCACCCTGTATTTCCCTGATAAATCACAGTGAGCAAAGAATGATAGCTTTCAGTAGTTGATGACATGATACATCACAGTGTAAAACAGTACATATGTCAGAAAATCTATGCTGCAACCAAACATGTCACACAAGAAGCACAGACAGCAATAGTTACAGTATCTACTGTATGTTATGCCCACTGTGTCTCCATACTGGCAAACTATCTACAGATATCCTGCAGAAACAGTTTGCTAGGTATAGCTGTAGCACACAAAACCCTGAACTGGAGTCCAACCCTTCCTGGAATGGATGCAAACACTCAATATAAAATGTCAGACTGGGCAGGCTCCTACACTTAGAGAAATGAAGCCCATGTCTCACAACACAGTGGACTACAGATATTGGTTATTCGCAGCTGTCTGTGCACACACACCAAATTGTACACTATTGATACTTCACACACATTGGATAGGAATACTCATACATCTCTAAGGCCAACATAATATAATATGTCAAACATACACACACAGAGACATGGGGAAGAGAAAGACAGACAGTGACAGAGAGAACCCCATTATGAGGCCTTTCCCATCCAGTAAACATCCCATTGGCCTATATCACATGATGTGCTGATGTCATACACTGTAGAAATACCTTTGGTTAACCTCCATCCCTATAGTCTCAGTGGTCCTTGTGATAACTTTGTAACACTAGCGTCCAAATAAGCATTCATGTAGCAGTTGTAATGTCAGTCCTGTCAAATGTTAAGTTGTGTGAGTGTGTGTGTGTTTCTAGATGAATGTGGTTGAGGCCATTCCAGCAGACACTAAATTTTCCTTACCCCTCAGTTAGCACTGCTGCTGATGTAACTCACCTTCAAAGATACCTTTCAACAGCTCTCCACCATATAAGCTATGTGATGTTTGCGATAACTGTGGAATACTGCAGTGTAGCAAACTAGTTAGGTAGGAGTTTTAGTCTTGGTCCTGGCAACTGTCAAAATGTCTTTGTGTGAGAGAGTGTGAGTGTCTTTATAGACATATGATCTTGTGGTCATTCACACTTACTACACTTGCATTACCCCTCCTTCAGCACTCACACTTACTACACTTTCCTTACCACTCCTTTCACACTGCTACTGTCACTCACCTTCAAAGATACCTTTGGACAGCTCTCCCATGTATAAGCTCCCTGGTGCTTGTGATAACTGTGTGATACTATAGTGTAACAAACTAATTAAGTAAGAATTGTAATCCCAGTTGTGGCAACTGTAAAATGTGTGCATTTGTGTGAGACAGTATGTGTGTCATTGTAGGCACCTGATTTTGTGATCATTCACACTTACTACACTTACCATACCCCTCCTTTCACACTCTTGCTAATGTCACTCACCTTCAAAGATACCTTTGGACAGTTCTCCAACATAAAAGCTCCATGACACTTGCAATAACTGTGTAATACTATAGTGTAGCAAACTAGTTAGGTAGGAGTTCTAATCCCAGTCCTGGTAACTATGAAAATGTGTGTGTTTGTATGAGAGAGCGTGTGTGTCTTTCTAGATGTCTGATTTTGTGGTCATAACTTCCCTTACCCCTCCTTTAGCACTGCTGCTGATGTCACTCACCTTCAAACATACATTTGGACAGCTCTTTAACATATAAGCTCTGCTGTGTGTGAGATAACTGTGTAATGCTGTAGTAGCAGTTCAAAGCTAGGTAGGGATACGAGACTCAGTACTGGCAAGTGTATGTGTATGTGTCATCAGTATCTTGTGGGAGTGTCAGTGTAATTGTGTAAGGAGGGGTGGGTTTTGCTAAATTATTATACTGAGGACCTAGTATACATCCCAATGTCCACATTACAAGGCCAATAGTTGTCAATCACCGTAGAGGTTAGTGTACACAATTCATAGCCCTAAATGTCTGCTGCCATGTGAAATGACTATGTGACAGTATGGATTAGTGAAGAATATAGGAAAGCCTTCTAATACTCCGAGACCACTCTATACCCATGGATCATACACAAACAGACATGGCTAGGAAGCAACCACTATAGTGGTAGTTCTCCTGAAAATTGCCTCACAGATAGTACCCATAGTGTGATTGCAGTGGACTACATGCCTGTTGATCACAACAGTGCCACTGACATCAGAATGTACTTTGATGTGTTACATATCCTGACTGAGTGTGTGTTATCCAGCAAGTAAAAGGACATGGCACCCTGTTCCATCCCCTCAGTAGCCCAATCAATGTGTACAGTGGGTCTTTTGCCATGTTCCCCACTGGACACCTGCAACAACTGTAGAGTCTGCAAATGTACCCCACAAAAGTGAATACCATGTCTTATATACATGCCCTGTATGGACAGACGCCAACAACTCTAATGAATCCCTGTATCATACTGTCTATGTAGGTGCAATCACTACCTCAGTTACATAGCCAGGTCTCAACAAACGAGGTCAGAAATGGTACTTCTGAAGATACCAATCTGTCCATACAACATGGCCCACAGACTTGAAGCACATGTCTACACTTCAAAGGACATACTTGTGGGAAAGGTTCACAAGCCAGAATGACCATGATATGGAATATTAATCACATGCATGTGAACCACCTCTCCATTACAGCAGACATGTGTCCTCCACTCCAAAAACTGCTATGAGTGACTGCATCCTGACAGTTCGATGTCTACTGTTGAGCAGCATGACCATCAGATTGTATACATGCGCAGCTGTTATGGTGGTAATAACATTAGGAACACTGCCTAATAAGGCATCATAGGGGTGGCAAGACACTTAGCCAGTACCTGGAAACCCATCAGATTGTATACATGCGCAGCTGTTATGGTGGTAATAACATTAGGAACACTGCCTAATAAGGCATCATAGGGGTGGCAAGACACTTAGCCAGTACCTGGAAACCCAGTGGTGACAGATGTAGGACATCTGTGGCAAGTCATTGGGTTATGTCAATTATGTCATCCCAAGCAGAGTGGTACTGGATCCCCTGAGAATGACACATAACACATAAGCCAGTGTTGCCATCAGTCTGTTGATAGTACCGCAGCATCATTCTGGGTGACAGCGTCACACCTGCCTGGACCACATAATCAGTGAGTTCAACCATGTCTCCTGTCATGTAATCCAGGGAGGTGTGTCCCATGCCATTCACACCCACATGGATACAGAGTGATACTCGTAGTTATTGTGGAGTGCCATGACTGGCTGTGGCATGTTTTGGATGCTGGCATTTGATAGATATTTGTCTGTTACATGCTCCATATTCAATGTAGTGAGTGGGATATGTGTGTGCCTCAGTATTGAGTTGCCCATGATCACTGTATTGTGCAAGGTGATTAGCCTTAGTTGCTTAGGTTGAGGGGCACACTGTGTAATTTAAATATGTGTTCCTTGGCATTTTTCATGTCACGGAGTCTGGTGGGTGTCTCTCTTGCTGGTCTGTGCTGTTTGGTTAAATGTCCATTGAGTGCCTCTGGGCAAGGTGGGTGTGTGGTTTATGTCATGGCTGTGAAAGTGGGTGTCATGGTGAGTTACGTGTTCCACAAGGTGTGGAGCAGGTGTTGATCACATACTCATGTCCTGCTAATCCAGTCTTTGCTGGAGAGTGCATATGTCCACATTGGGTGATATATAGGTAACCCTAACAAGGTCTGAGTGTTTGGAGTTTAGAGGGATGGGTTGTCTGTTTACATGAGACAGTTGCAACAGTGCCTCAGAATGGACAAGTGCTCCAGGTTAATGGGTGAAAGCACAGATAACCACCCTACAAACATGCCAGGAGGGTTGGACATAACTAGAAGGTACTGGGGCAACATCTGTGATGAACGAGTATTGCTGATGGCTCCCAGGTGTGCCACATGTCTTGGTACAATAACCTGGTGAATTGCCAAGCCATAATGCTAGTTGAAGTGCAAAACAGGAAGAACTAGTATGATGTTTGGTTGGAACAGAAGGCAGACTGTCTGCCATCTGTAGCACTTTACCACAGCTATGCAGTTACCAGCAGCTTTGGCCAGGTGAAAGTTCAGTAACCTTTGTTGCACATGGGGTAACTGTGTAACACTATAGTAGACATACCTAGATAGGCAGGAGTTCTAATCTCAATACTGGCAAGTGTGTGTGTGTGTGTGTGTGTGTGTGTGTGTGTGTGTGTGTGTGTGTGTGTGTGTGTGTGTGTGTCATGTACTGTCTGGCTTATACCATTTTTGACATGTGTACTACCCTTTACACTTCCTTTCAATCCAATTTAGTAGTCCTGTTGATGTCATCCACTTTAGAAGTATCTTTGGAAAACGTGGAAATATATAAGCTATGTGGGGCTTCTGATAATTGCATAGCACTATAGTAGGAATACCTAGATAGGCAGAAGTTCTAATCCTAATGCTGGCAACTGTTTGTGTGTGTGTGAGGATCATAAGTGTGGCTTATACCATTTTGTGTATACCATACATGGGTGGTGACTACCTCCTGCTGTCATTACTTTATATAGTGTGGTAACAGCATCTGCCTCACATGCAGCAGGTTAAACCATTGTACATTCCTCTGTACAGAGGTGTCTGGCATATCCATATGTTTGCAACCTATACATGGTTGGAAGTGGTCTGTGTGCCTTAATAATGCCCATGTATGTGATATTATAGCCAAATAGGCCACAGTGAGTGTACTGACACATATGGCAGCATGAGGTATCATACCTGACTGAAACATTATGCTGTCACAATGTCTGCCACCCTCACAGTTGGCCAGCCTTGTTGGTGCAATACAAGAGTCCAGATAAATGGTTTTACAGGTGAAGTGGTCCTGTTATGGGTCACATTACAGGCTGGAAGAGGTGTGGACTGTCATATTGTGGTCCTAATTAGTATGCAACAGGAACACCTTGCATCTTAAGAGGGGTATGTCCACAATTTATATCCACTGTATACCACTAATGTGTCGTGCATGATGCTACCTTAGGCCATTTGCCCAGCCCATTTGGCTGGCCTGTGTCCAGACATCTTGGCACTGTCATGTGAGGTATGCTACAGGAATGTTGAATTGACATCAAATAGGCCCCATTGGTGACCACTGTGATGTAATACAGTTAACCCCAGCACAAGTGAACATGCACAACAAGCAATATAGCTATTACATAAAGCAAGATAGCTATTGCTGATGATTGTGTCCATGGTAAATTGCATGTGCTTCACATGCCTGTAGTATTGCCAGGCAACAACAGAACAATGTCATACACACCAGTACAGGCTGCTGTCCCATATGCAGAGCAGAGGGCCCTAGGTAGCTGTTAAAGGGAGTTATTGTCAGTAGACTCACATGTGGCCTTGGTACAGGATGGATGCAGCATGTCTGCACATCTACAGTACTAACCACAATAATACACAATGTCCTGTCTTCAACATAGATGTGCACCTCTGTGCATTAGAAAACCCCATCCACAACTGCAATTGGACCTGACACTTGCATGTCGATACAATACAGATACATGTATGTCTGATAAATTACTGTACTAATCCCCACTGGGCCATTACCTGCATGCTGCTCATCCAGTGTGTGTGCAACTCACCTCCACAATGCTTCCCTCAGTGTCATGGCTTGTGCATGGGGCATGTGCCACAAGTTTGGAGAGGAGATCCTTGGTGGGTATAAGTGGTGGCTGTATGGCTGGGCAGCCACCTGTGGCTAGCCAGTCCCTCGCTACAACAGCCGCCCATTGTTAGGCATGGCAGATGAGGTGGGTGGCCTGATGCTGCACATGCTCATAACTTCTGCTGTGTAGGCTGGCATCATTTACCCTGTGGACCCTGTGAGATGTTTACATCATGCACAAAGGCCACTATGGCACATATGACTGTTGTGGACATTAGCTCAATGCCAGGAGATGTGCCACTATTACCTTTGTGAACACCATGGCTCACATGAAGTAGTACATTGCTGGCAGTCCACTGAATAGTAATGTTGATATAACATAATGGGGAACATGGGTTGACACTGAGCTGTCTGTTGACCACAACAGTGCCATTGACATCAGAAAGTACTTTGATGTGTTATATCACTAGACTAAGTGTGTGTTATCCATCAAGTAAAAGGACATGGTCACCCTGTACCCTCCCCACAGTAGCCCAATCAATATGTACAGTGGCCCTTTTGCGATGTACACCACTGGACACCTGCAACAACTGTAGAGGCTGCAAATGTACCCCACAAAGATAATACCAAGCCTTACACATATGCACTGTATGGACAAACTCCTAGAAATCCAACAAATCCCTGTATCATACTGTCTATGTAAGTGCAATTACTTACACCAAACTGGGTCAGGAATGCTACATCTAAAGAACCCAATCTTTCCACAGAACATGCCCCAGATACCTCAAGCACATATCCACACCCCAAAGG